>NC_057713.1:134171433-134202026 GCF_004010195.1 Chiloscyllium plagiosum
CCCCTCCCCCAAGTCCCTCCTCCCTACCTTTTATCTTAGCCTGCTGGACAAACTTTCCCCATTCCTGAAGAAGGGCTTATGCCCGAAACGTCGATTCTCCTGTTCCCTGGATGCTGCCTGACCTGCTGCGCTTTTCCAGCAAAACATTTCCAGCTCTGATCTCCAGCATCTGCAGACCTCACTTTCTCCAGGAGCGTTTTTTTAGCACAGTATGTAAACAGTTCAACTAGCGAAAGGGTTATACTGGACCTGGTTTTGGGAAATGAGCCTGGCAAGTGAGTGAAGTTTCAGTGGGGGTGCATTTCAGGAGTAGTGACCATAATGCAGTGAGTTTTAAGATACTAGTGGATAGGGATAACGGCAGTCCTCAGGTGAAGGAGTTAAATTGGGGGAAGGCAGGAACTGGAGTGTGTTGATTGGAGGCAGCTGTTTGAGGGTAAATCTACATCAGATATGGGGGAGTATTTCAAACAGCAATTGATAAAGGTTCAGGAGCAGCACATTCCTGTGAGAATGAAGGATAGGTGTGGCAAATTACGTGAACCTTGGAAGACCCGGGATGTTATGATCTTGGTCAAAAAGAAATGGAAGCATACATAAGGTCTCGGAGGATGGGAACTGACAAAATCCTTGAAGTATATAAGGAAAGTAGGAAAGAATTTAAACAAGGAATTAGAGGGGCTAAAAGAGGCCGTGAAAAGTCATTAGCAACAGAGCTAAGGAGAATCTCGAGGCTTTATATACATATATAAAAGCTACACGTAACCACCACACTGTTCTGTATCTGTAAAATCTTCCTTACTGACCTGTCTTGACTTCCATCACCTTGACAACTTGTTATGATCTCTCTATCTTAAATAGTTTGTACAGTTTTGGATTACTTGTTACTTTGGTTAGACCTTCGGCAAGTGAATCTTATACCAATCATGTTATTCTAGCCATTTGGTTTGTCTCTAGCACCATCTAATTGTTTTATTTTTCATGTTTTATAATTATATCTCTGCCTTAATAAACCGGATCAAGGTCATCCCTTCATTTATTATTCAGCTGTTGACACTTTACTCACACTATCTGACACTTTTGATCACCTGCAGAAACTTCTTATTCAGGCTGTTGACACTCCACTCAGATGGTTTGTACTATCTTTTGACACTCTTAATTACCTGGAATTATCTTACAATGATCTCTCTGCCCTATAAATTCCATGCCTACATGCTTCACTCCACTTTGCCTGATGGAAGAGTGGTGCTCGAAAGCTTATGATTTCAAGTAAACATGTTGGACTATAACCTGGTGTCCTGACTTTCCAAATTCTGGAGAAAACAGGCCTAATTTATATAATCTCTCCTCATATAGTAACCTTCTTGTATCATTCTTGTAAACATACTTTGTATTCCCTCCAAGGCCAATATATCCTTCTGAAGGTGTGGTGACCAGACCTACTCACATTACTCCAAGTGTGGCCTAACCAGGGTTATGTATAACTGCAGCATAACCTTCTGCATCCTGACACTCCAGTCCTCTATATTTAGAACATAGAACATAGAACAATACAGCGCAGAATAGGCCCTTCGGCCCTCGATGTTGCGCCGACCTGTGAACTATTCTCAGCTCATTCCCCTACCCTATTCCATCATCATCCATATGCTTATCCAAGGATTGTTTAAATCTCCCTAAAGATCAGCATTCCATTAGCCATCTTGATTTTTTTTTGCACCTCTTCATGGTATTTTAAAAATTTATGCACCTGATTTCCCCCCCTCACCACCCCCGACCCCCCAAATTTGGACATCCACTGTATCTAACTTCATACCTTTTAGAAAGTACCCAGTCTATCAATTTTCAGTCCAAAGCTGATAATGTCACATTTGCTTACATTGAACTTTATTCGTCCATTCACATAATCTATCAATATTCCTTTGTAATTTCATGCTATAATCTATACTGTTAACAATGCCACCTAAATTTGAGTCATCAGCAAATTTGAATATATGGATTTTTGTGCCATTACCTGATTGAGAAACTTTGGCTCTGAGTTGATGACACAAAGTTGGGTGAGAGGGTGAACTGTGAGGAAACTGCAGAGACGTTTCCGTGTGATTTGGACAAGGTGATGCAGTATAATGTGGAGAAATGTGAGGCACCTAGAGTACTGAGTGGAGTTTTGGTCTCCTTCTCTGAGGAAAGATGTTCTAGCTATGGAGGGAGCACAACAGAGGTTTACCAGACTGATTCCTGGGATGGCACACCTGACAAATGTGAGACAAAGACTGGATTGCTTAGGACTAAGAGTTTAGAAGACTGAGGGAGGATCTCATTAAAAACCAGTAAATTTCTCAATGGACTAGTCAGTATAAATGTAGGAAGGATATTCCTGACGCTATGGAGTCCACGACCAAGTCACAGTTTAAGCAAACAGAAGTAGGTCATTTAAGACTGAAATGAGGAGAATTTTTTTCACCCAGCCAGTGGTTAGCCTGAGGAATTCAGTGCCACCGAGTGATAGAGTTGGGCCCAATTTTCGTCATTCACACAGGTACCAACAACACAGATAGGATGAAGAAAGAGATTCTGCCGAAGGAGCTCAGTGGGAATAGAATAGAATAAATTTGTTTCACAGGAAGTAATAATGGTGAATTGCTCCAGCCCAAGAATCTTCATCTGAATGCATGCTGCATTTGCAAAGTGTTAGATGGGTTGATGGCTCAAATTGACATAAATTAATATGACTTGATAGCTAGCACAGAGGCATAGAGTTATACAGCTGGGAAACAGAATTTCAGTCCAACTGGTCCACACCGACCATGTTCCCAAACTAAACTAGTCCGCTTGTCCACATGTGGCCCATCTCCCACCAAACCTTTCCTATGCTTGTACTTATCCAACTGCCTTTTAAACATTGTAACTGTACCCAGATCCAGCACTTCGTCTGTCAGTTCATTCCACTCACGAATGTAAAAATCTGTTGTTCCTCATGTCCTTTTTAAATCTTTCTTTTCTCACCTTAAAAATATGCCCGCAAGTTTTAAACTCCCTCACGTTAGGGAAATAACCTTTGCTATCCACTCTATCTCTGTCCCTCATGATTTTATAAACCTCTATAAAGTCACCCCTCAACCTCCTACAGTCCAGTGTAAAACGTCCCAGTCTATCCAGCCTCCCCGATAGCTCAAACCTCGAGTTCCAGCAACATCCTGGTAAATATTTTCTGAACCCTCTTCAGATTAATGATACCCTTCCTATAACTGGCAATCCAGAACTGACCACCATTCTCCAGAAGAGGCCTCACCAATATCTGGTACAACTTCAACATGCCGTTTCAACTCCCATACACAAAGATCTGAGCAATGAAGACAAACGTGCTAAATGCCTTCTTCACCACACTGTCTACCTGTGATGCAAATCTCAAAGAATTATGTATCTGAACCCCTAGGCTGTTTTCTACAACACTCCCCAGGACCCTACCATTAATTGTGCAAGTTCTGCCCTTTCTTGTTTTACCAAAAAACAATGCCTCGCATTTATCCAAATTAAACTCCATCTGCCACTCCTCAGCCCATTGACCCAATGATCAAGATCCTTTGTAATCTTAGATAACCTTCTTCACTGTCCACTGAACCACCAATTTTGGTGTCATCTGCAATCTTATTAATCATGCCTCCTATATTCTCAACTAAATCAGCATATAAATGACAAACAAAAGTGGACACTGTACCGATCCCTCTGGAACCCCGCTGGTCACAGGCCTCCAGTTCCAAAAACAACCCTCCACCACCATCCACTGTCTCCTACTGAAAAGCCAATTATGTATCCAATTGGCAAGCTCACTCTGGTTCCCATGTGATCTAACTTTGCTAATTAATCTACCATGTGGAACCCTATCTAAGGTTTTACTGAAGTCTAAGTAAACAACATCTATGGCTCTATCTTAATCAATCTGGTTGGCTACTTTATTAAAAAATTCAAACAAGTTTGTGAGATATGATTTCCCTCACACAAAGCCATGCTGATTATCCCTAATCAATCCTTGCCTCTCCAAATGGATATCAATCCTATCTTTCAGAATCACCTCCAACAACCTACCCACCAACGATGTCAGACTCACAGATCTATAGTTCCCAGAATTCTCCTTACAGCCTTTCTTAAATAAAGGCACAATACTAGCCACACTCCAGTTCTCTGGCACCTCACCTGTGGTTATTGATGATACAAATATTTCTGCGAGAGACCCCATAATTTCTTCCCTAACATCCCACAATATCCTTGCCATAGTTGTAGGGTGACCAAGACTAGGAACTCATTATTCAGAAAAATAAGCAAAAGGAATAAGGAGGTGAGTTAACATTGTTAATAAAGGGCGTATCAGTATAGTGGTGGGTAGTCATATAGGTGCAGTACTTCATAATGTGCAGTTAGCTTGGGTGAAAGTAAGGCATAACAAGGGAATGGGTGGGAGTTGCCTATTGGCTCCCAAAGAGTCACCTCATTATAGGAAAATTCATAGATCAGTGAATAAAGGAGGCACGCAAGATCTGGGTGGGTACATGAATTGGAAGAGTTTTGAAGGATATGGACTAGATGCTGGCAAATGAGACTAGATTGTGGGCGGCAAGGTGGCACAGTGGTTAGCACTGCTGCCTCACAGCGCCAGAGACCCGGGTTCAATTCCCGCCTCAGGCGACTGACTGTGTGGAGTTTGCACGTTCTCCCCGTGTCTGTATGGGTTTCCTCCGGATGCTCCGGTTTCCTCCCACAGTCCAAAGATGTGGACTCAATCCATTTCCTTCTCTCATACCAGGAGAAAGCTGGATGGAGAGAATCAAAACAAGTGGTGCTGTGTATAACACTTACAACATTGAGTTTGTGCAGGACGTTGGTGAGGCCCTTTCTGGAGTACTAGATCAGTTTGGGAAATGTAAACGAGTTGGACTGATTGGTCTGTTTCAGTGCAGTATGCCTCTGTGACTCCAAAGGCACTACAGCTATCATGTGTGATTTTAATGTACATGTTGATGAAACCAATCATATTGGTAAAAGTAACATGGAAAACAAATCTGTAGAGTTGGTCAGAAATTGTAATTTTTGAGCAGTATGTTGCAGACTCTAGCCAGAAGGCTAGGTTAGATCTTGTAATGCATAATGCCATAAGATTAACCAGTAACCTCATAGTTAAGGATACTCCAAGAAGTAGCGATGAGAGAAATTCAAGCTAATTTTGATGCTACTCTGGTCTCCAAACTAGTGTGGCCAACTTTAAGTATAGGTAATTACAGTGCTATGCAGAAAACTCCAAGAAGTAGCGATGAGAGAAATTCAATTTTGAGGTGATGCTACTCTGGTCTCCAAACTAGTGTGGCCAACTTTAAGTATAGGTAATTCTAGTGCTATGCAGAAAGAGTTGTCAAAAGTCAGCTGGGAAAATGGATGAAGGGAAACAGTAGCTGAAACAGTGTCCAGTTATAGGAAGGATATTAAACCAGAGAGGGTTCAGAAGAGGTTTACCAGGATGTTGCTGGGAATGGAGGGTTTGAGTTATAAGGAGAGCCCAGGACTTTTTTCACTGGAGAGTAGGGGGTTGAGAGGTGACCTTTTAGATATTTATAAAATCACATAGATAAGGTGAATGGCAGGTGTTTTTCTTCCTAGGATAGAAGATTTGAAGACTAGGGGGAATATTTTTAAGGTGAGAGAAGAAAGATTAAAACAAAACATAAGGAGCATTTCATTTGTACAGAGTGGTTCGTGTGTGGAATGAACTGCCAGAGTAAGTGATGGATGCAGGTACAGCTACAATGAATAGGAAATGTTTGGAGGGATATGGGCCAGATGCAGACAACTGGGGCTAGTTCAGTTTGAGATTATGTTAGCCATGAACTGGTTGGACCGAAGGGTCTATTTCCATGCCGTACGACTCTATGACTCCATAGCATTTTTGTCCTCACCCTAGTGGATAGGACAGTGACTGCTCATGTGTTGATTCTGAGACCTCCATTTCCAGACCACCAAGAAAGTTTCAAATATCAAATGCCATTACCATCACCATAAATCTATGCTTAACATGAATAGATTGGAAACACCCAATCTATTGGAAGATAGATATGTAAGTCAAGGAAGAAACACCCCAGGACCTTGGCACTCAGGGGGCTGAGAGAGGTCAGGCTCTTAATTAGTCCCAACATGTCCTCATCAGCTAATTTAGATATATAACACTCTGTCCCATTCTCTAAGTTATTCATATAGAAAGGAAATAAATTGAGGTCCTACAATGGATCCTTCCGGCACTTCATTGGTTATAGTTTTCCAAACTGAAAGAAAAACATTAGCCCTGACTCGCTGTCTTCTGGTTATTAACCAATGTTCAATCCATACTAATACATTAAGATTAGCTCCAAACTTGTGAAATTCTCTACAGTATGGAAACAGGTCCTTCAGCACAACAAGTCCACACTGACCCTCCGAAAAGTAACCCACCCAGACCTATTCCCTTACCCTATATTTACCCAACTAATGCACCAAATACTATGGGCAATTTAGAATGGGCAATTCACCTGACCCGCACATAGTTAGATTGTGGTAGGAAACCAGAGCACCCAGAGGAAATCCATGCAACACAGGGAGAATATGCAAAGTCCACAGTTACCTGAGGTGGGAAAAATGAACCTGGGTCCCTGGTGCTGAGGTAGCAGTGTTATCCACTGAGTCACCATGCCACTTTTAATGTGGAATTTATCAAATGCCTTTTGTAAATCCAAATACACTACACATAGCAGTTTCCCACAATCACCTCTGCTTCTTTCATCCTCAAAAACTGCCAAAAGTTTCAAACTTGATTTCCCTTTCATAAAACCATGCTGCTACTGTTTTATTATATTAAGCTTTTTGAAATGCTTTGCTTTTTCTCCCTTATTAATGGACTCTAGCATTTCCCTAAGTAACAGGCCCATAATACCCTGCATTTTCCATTCCTCCCTTCTTGAACAGGAGCAACACATTGACATTTTCCAAGCCACTGAAACCTTCTTTAAAAGTCTACCACAGTTTCAGCTACAGACAAGCCCCCTTCATCCATTTTCCCAGCTGATTTTTGACAACTCTTTCTGCATAGCACTGTAATTACCTATATTTAAAGTTGGCCACACTAGTTTGGAGACCAGAGTAGCATCACCTCAAAATTAGCTTGAATTTCTCTCATCGCTACTTTTTGGAGTATCCTTAACTATGGTTACTGGTTAATCTTATGGCATTATGCATTACTAGATCTAACCTAGCCTTCTGGCTAGAGTCTGCAACATACTGCTCAAAAATTACAATTTCTGACCAACTCTACAGATTTGTTTTCCATGTTACTTTTACCAATATGATTGGTTTCATCAACATGTACATTAAAATCACACATGATAGCTGTAGTGCCTTTGGAGTCACAGAGGCATACTGCACTGAAACAGACCAATCAGTCCAACTCGTTTACATTTCCCAAACTGATCTAGTATTCCAGAAAGGGCCTCACCAACGTCCTGCACAAACTCAATGTTGTAAGTGTTATACACAGCACCACTTGTTTTGATTCTCTCCATCCAGCTTTCTCCTGGTATGAGAGAAGGAAATGGATTGAGTCAGATGAAAGTGGCTGGCACAGTTATTTCTGGTGCGAGGTGGAGGATAGGTGATAAAATTGTGTTTGGGTTTCGTTCAAAAGTCTTCTCCCAGGCCTGAAGGTATGTACATCTTGTAGACAAACAATTGATCATTGGCCATCAATATTGAGAGGTTCAATCCCAATCCATTGTGAAAAGTCAAAACATGTCACCAGACAGCAGCAAAGAGAGAGGGAAGCTATCTAACACAAGAAAGTATAATATGGAAGTTCAATTTTTTTTGAAAAAGTAACATCTGAGTACATTTGGTTTTATTTCATTTCCTCATTTTGTCTTAACCAACCCAATTCTCAATGCCTCAATTTTCCATCATGAATCAGCTAAAAATGAAGGCAAAGATCACTCTTTTTAAAGGCTTACATTTTGCTACAATTTAGATTTCAAAAGTCTAATTTTACAAATATATTTTATAAAAGTAAAGCTTTCTAAAAATGCTCATGCTAAACTTTAAGACAAATTAATGTAATTTATTAATATTTATGTGCAATTGGAATTCCCAAATCGCTATATTTTGATTTATTCTTTTTAATTTCTTAATTCCATAGAAAAATGCTAAAGTGTTCATGTGTATGCCCAACAATAATGAAGGTGTCTCCCATAAGTGCGATTCAACATTTTCTGTCTATTATCTTTGTTCTTCCCTCTCAACTTCAGAGCTCTAAATGGAGCTTTCAAATAGCACAGTTGGCATGAAAGAGTACAAGGTTTGGCATGTATCTTAAGCTTTGAAATCTTCCAAATTTAAATGTATATTTTAAATTTAATACATTTTTAAAATAGATTTGCAGATTAAGAATTTGTCCTGAATCATATTCAATATTAATTTCATTAACAACATTCAAACAGAAGTTCCAAAATAGTCACACAAGTCTGACTTTCATTTTAGTTTGTGTTAAACAGACTCTACCATGAGGAACACAATTTTCCCATTTGTAACCTTTTTGAGTAATGCTAAGTGCATAGCCACTCACTTTTAGGTATATTGCAGTGTGATGGTCTGACTGAAAATACTGCAAATTATGGGGTTAATTCACATTTAATATCTTCTATTCCACATTCAAACCAGCTATAAATTATAGATATTTAATTGAAAATTGCTTTAAACTGGAATTGAAAATGTTTACTTAGCAGTTTACATCTATCTACAAGGCGTATATAAAATGTTGTCTCTGTATCTGATCATATTTCTTTTGTGCATTAATTTTTCAATTTTCAAAATGCTTTTAAATGTGTGTAAAATGATGTATTTTTATAGGGTGCAATAGAATTTTTTTCATAAAATTGGGGGAGGTGGTAAATAGTTCACACAGCAAATTTCCAAGGATTTATTGCCTTCAGTGGTCAGGTTATTACCAGAATTGATCTTTGACAGTATGTCTGGAGAGACAGTTGGATGCACTGACTGACCTATGCCTGGTAAATGGGTTCTATGGACTATAGGGATTTTTTTATCAATGAGCAAGCTGGGTTTTTTTTTCGGAGAGAATTTAATTGTGTAGGCCTTAACAGTTTCATGCAGCTTTCAGCGATCAGGAATGAAGACCTTTCTGTCTCAAGTTGGCAAAAATGCTGAATATTGTTCACCAAATGCAAAAGGCTTTCATTAAATTAATAGGGTCGTATTGCTCTGACATGTGGAAATTCTTGCCTAATCAAAGATTCTGTAAACATTTTAATCTGCTACAGTCTTTCTGGAATAAATTGGCCTTGAGTCACAATGTACAGAATAGAAATCACACCAAGCCAAGCATATCCATTTAAATTGCACCTTTCAGCATTGGAAAGCATGTTTTGTTTGACAATTGTTAACAATTGACAAAATGACTCGGAGCATTTTATACAATATATTACATTTTATACAATGTATTGCATTTGATCTAAATTGTGAAAGAAATGTGTCCTTGCACACTGAAAGTGATAATGAATATTGTCATACAGAGTTGCATTAGCTATAGCTCAGTCAGAAGTTTTGCTTGCAGTAACCTTGTAATGTTCAGTTATTTTGTTCGGATGATGGACATGTAGGTTAATATAGTCCAAAGGTGGGGGCAGCCTTTAGGCAGTATATGAACTTCCGTTATTAGGACTTGCATGTTGTAGTGTAGTCATCTAAATTACTAGGCTCCAGTGATAAAATCAAGATCCGAATGTATGTGGATGTTCAGAATGTAATTGTTTAAACGACGGTTTGTAACCAGTTAATGCAATACTTAGAAATTCAGCGTGATTGGGTGGAGCCGTTGGATGAATTAAGTTGCAGAATGTAAAACCTTTTCTGGGTGGACAACAATTTAAAAAAAAATGTAATATCGTGATGTCAAAAGGCAATTATTATTTTTCATATTTACAAAAAATACCCTCAAGCTTAACATCACGACAGTATGATCTCTCAGTGGAGCCCTGATTTAGACGATGTGAGAGTTGCAGTGTTAACAGAAGATGCGGGATCTTCCATTGTCTGTCTGAATTCCTCTTTTTCATTGTTTGTGCAATTTGATAAATCCCGACCTTCTTAGATGCTCCGGGATGTAATGATTTCTGTTGCTATGCATCCCAGTACAAACAAGGCATTAAGCACATTCCAATTATTTGAAGGTTTGAATCTGCTTTTAAAATCTGCTTTGCCACTAAGGATTTGGTTTCGATATTAAAACAACTAATTCGGTTGTTGCTGTAATGATTCAGGTTATGAAAGCTATGATATGTCAATTTTCAGACCAAATTGGCTGCGAAAACATCGTTTCTTTTTAACTATATCATAATTTTCCATCAACAAAGACCGTTTTTCTTCCACGGTCTGTGAAGGAGTGAATTGGTGTCGTTCACTGAAGTGTTATTAGCTGCTTGAATTATGAGCGAATCAGTGAAAACAGCCCAGTTCATTTTGATAAGAATTGCAGCTGAAATCGAAGGATATCGAAGACTCCTTTAAAGCATTGTGACCGCTGTCCTATTAACAGCTTGGGTGTACAGTATTTTGATGTTGACTTGTCCAGAGCTTCAATACACCATGTGAAAAGTAACAGCAGGCCCCAATGTGTGGAAAGGTCGTGTATGAAAGGAGTGCGGGCAAATTAACATCAATCCCAGATATTTATTATTCTCGTGCCCCTTTTTTTTCATCTAGGATTTATTTGGTAAACATTGGTGTACCCATTCAGGAATATGGGGGTCTTTAATTGAATGGCACTTGTATAATTGTGTTATCTATTATTTTCAGCATATCAGGTTACAAAATCAGATTCCATTTTTGCGCCAGCCCAGAGGCTATTGAAAGAAATATCCCTTCCACTGTCTCTCTTTATGTTCCCGTCACAGGATCAGCACAGATGAACAATTCGGTTTCAAAGGTGCATTTCAGGCGGGCCGCTGTTAAACCTCTGAAACAGGCATGTCGTTTTGGGACTGGATGCAGGGGGGGGGGGGAATTCGTTCAGCGATATGGCCGTGCCTTTTCACAATTGCTGTGGAAAGCATTCAGACGGACGGTCAATAAGAGGCAAAAATCTAAAGGCCGTCGACAGAAGCAATCTCCACACACTCACTGGGCTCAGTGCTGCTAGTGCCTTCTCTGAAGGTCGAAGCTGGTCAAAACAAAATGCAGCCTGCGTCGGTTATGTTTGCTATGTATTTTGAACTCAGAGGATGGATTGGGGGAGGAGGTGCAGGTGGAACGGGAAAGGGGAAAAGAAACCTGGTGTTTTATTACCAGGTTGACCGCTGTGGCCCTTTCCCCGCGTTTCCATTCTATTAAGCAAGAACCCCAACGAATGCGGTTGAATAATTTAGATTAAAGGATAATTTATTTACTGCAGTGCGATTAAATGAATACAAATTAGGTATTTGGTGTTGGCTTTGGAATTAGTTACCCGATTTCTGTTGCTGTTAGAGGTTTACTTTACTGTAACGGAAAATAAGGATGTGTGACTTTATTGAGGTCAGGTATACCAAAGAAGCTTTTAATAACTTGCTTTGTTTGAAACGTAATACGGAAATACTGAAACGATTTGACAATTAGATATATTTGCAAATTTATTTACAGTTTTGTTTACTTTTGTACACACAACCAAGTTTTTAATCAAGCCTGATTACTAAGTATGTGTGCACGTTTATGGGGAAATAAACCTTTATAATTGTATATCTATATGCATATACACATATACACATACATACAAGGGGGCATTTACGCAAAGGCTTTAAAATTTCAACTCCTTGTATTTTGGTAAAAACCGAAAGTTCTGCAGATGCTGGAAATCAGAAACAAAAACAGAAATTGTTGGAAAAGCTCGGCAGGTCAGGCAGCATCTGTGGAGAGAAATCAGAGTTAACCTTTCGGGCACGGTGACCCTTCCTCAGAACTCAAGGCAAAGTCACTTCACCCGAAACAGTGACTCTGATTTCTGTCCATTGTAGTTTGGTGGTTGGAATCAACAAAGGGGAAAAGTAAATCACAAGGAGAATGCAATGGTTAAAGTAACCTGATTGTGGAATAACTATAAAAAAATGAAACTGATGTCAATTCAATCATCAAATGTCTTTTAAAAACCATGTATATAGGGATTTTAAAATTATTTTATTTATGAAAATGGCAACTAGTTGTACAAACTTTCAATACTACTTTGCATTTCTGCGGCATTCGTGAACAAACAAAGATGATTATGGATTTAGTTTCTTTTGGTTTTTTGTTTATTTCTTGTGTTTTCTATTTTATGATGTGATTTACAAGATTACAGTAAATTAATTAATTAATTTGACATCAGATGATATGAGTCTTACTTTCCAATACCACAGACAAGACAGCAATAACAGTCAGTATGAAGTGTGTGTGGCGCTTAGTGTAACTTCATGTAGGGAGCTACTGCTAGCCATTTTGTCTCTGGGTTGGCTATTCCAGTATTATTTACTGAGAGTGAACAGCAAGTTGGCCCCAGCAATGTTCCCACTTTCCTTTAAACTTATTAGTGAAGTACAAGGTCAGTGATTAGAATCGGTTTATTATTAAAGGAAAAAGTAATCCTTTGGTGATCAGACAGTAGTTCACTTCATTTATTTGACTGTGTAATAAACATGACAAGTGTAACACAGAAGAGATGCACCCTTAGTAATTCGGCTAAATACAGATGAACAAACTCAATCCTGTTAAAATACAGCCACAACTAGTGGAGTTACATGTTTTTTATTGAAACTTTAGCATCACTTGGCACTACATAGGTTAAAAAGAGTCAAACAGGAGTATAACCAGCAAAAAAGAAGTTAGGATTCAAGAAAAATATTTGAAAATGGCAACATTCAATGAAGCTATAAAAATGGTTTATCATATTGGAGTGATAGACAAAACATAATCTAGATTAGTTAAAACTGGGCCTAGTAATGCAGTGGTGATGATAAATGGACATGCCTCTGTGTGAGGACAGTGACTAATGGAGTGTCTTCGGTTCCTCTACTGAGACCAGTACTACTTATAAAATGGTTATAGAAAGAATATTCATTGTAACAATATACATTTTGCTCATTTGGTTTGATTTATTGTAGTCACATGTACCTAGGTACAGTGAAAAGCTTTGTTTTGCAAGCAGTACAGGCAGATCATAACAAACAGGACATAAGGTGCTTAGACAGAGCAACAAGATTATGGCTGTACAGAAATGCACAAAACAAGATCAATATTAACAAGATTAACATTATTAGAAGTTAGAGAGGTCCATTCAGCAATCTAATAACGGCAGAGTAGAATTTGTTCTTGAACCTGTTAGTGTGTGTGTATTCAAGCTTCTGTATTTTCTGCCTGACTAACCTGCACAGTGAAATGGTAGTGTTAAGGAATGCCACTTGACCATCTTGGTTCATGCAGCCAGAACGACTCCACATTCTTTCACAAAACATAGAACTGTTTCTTAACTGGGAATAAGGTTTTCATCTCCTCTATCCACGAAAATGTCAAATCATTCTCCGTGTGAAAAATAACTTCCTAACCATGGTTCTAAATAATCTGTTATCATTTTAAACCTGTACCCTTTATCCTATTGTATCAGTTGAATTTAAATAGTGTTCAGCAGTTCCCTGTTTTAATAAATTATTATCTTAAGTATACGTCTCCAATTGCATCATTTGGTTGCCTCCTTTCAGTGCTATGATCCACTTTCTTCAATAGTTTTTTCAGAATTCTATCATAGTCTCATAGTTCTTTGCCCACATTTTAAGGTGTCTTGATGACCACACTGCATGTAGCACACAAGTAGAGCCATAGAGATGTACAGCATAGAAACGGACCCTTCGGTCCAACCCGTCCATGCCGACCAGATATCCCAACCCAATCTAGTCCCACCTGCCAGCACCCAGCCCATATCCCTCCAAACCCTTCCTATTCATATACCCATCCAAATGCCTCTTAAATATTATAATTGTACCAGCCTCCACCACATCCTCTGGCAGCTCATTCCATACATGTGCCAACCTATGTGTGAAAAAGTTGCCCCTTAGGTCTCTTTTATATCTTTCCCCTCTCACCTAAACCTATGCCTTCTAGATCTGGACTCCCCAACCCCAGGGAAAAGGCTTTGACAATTTATCCTATCCATGCCCCTTATAATTTTGTAAACCTCTATAAGGTCACTCCTCAGCCTCCGATGCTCCAGGGAAAACAGCCCCAGCCTGTTCAGCCTCTCCCTGTAGCTCAAATCCTCCAATCCTGGCAACATTCTTGTAAATTTTTTCTGAACTCTTTCAAGTTTCACAACATCTTTCTGATAGGAAGGAGACCAGAATTGCACGCAATATTCCAACAGTGGCCTAACCAATGTCCTGTACAGCCGCAACATGATCTCCTAACTCCTGTACTCAATACTCTGACCAAAAAATACCAACAAGCCAGCCGACTGAGCTAAACCAGTTCAGGATAGAAATGGAACAATACAATTTTAAATGAGCTTTTTCTAAATTGTCCCTGTGTTTGGCCTTTCAGTTCACCACTTTCTTTTATTTTGCAAAACTCTGTAACATCAATGACCCTTCTTCAACTGCTAAGCTAAAAGTAGGACATTTATTGTCATGCTTCCATAATATTCAGTTCCATTCACAACTTTTCTGGTCATGGTGCAACACATACTACCTTGCGGCATGAACTGAATATGATTCAAGTTTTGTCTGACAAGTGGCAGGTGCACAAAATAAATCCTTAAAAAAAGCACTAAAATGAAAAAGCTCAATTGTCTCCTCTGGTCTTCAGATCACCAATTCCCCAATTTTCCATCTTCTTGGTCAACATTAGTCAGAGGTTTATCGAGAGCTGTGAAATCAACACAATGCGTGTAGGACCAAGATAGAAGCTGGACACAGTACAATGAGTGGCTCATCTCTTGACCCCTTTAACTATTGACCATCTAAAAAAGTTAGTATCAGGCTACAAGATTAGATGGGATTGAGGTTGACAAAGAGAAGGTTTTAGCAATTTTGAAAGATCTGAAAATTGGTAAGACCCCAGGTCTGGATGGGATCTATCCTCGGGTTCTCTGGGAAACCACGGAGGAGATGGCAGAGTCTTTGGCTTTGAACTTTATGTCATCATTGTCGACAGGAGTAGTGCCAGAACACTGGAGGATAGCAAATGTTCCCTTGTTTAAGGAAAGAAGTCAGGACAATCATGGTAATTATAGGCCAGTGAACCTTAATGCGATTGTGGGTAAAGTGTTGGAAAAGGTTATAAGAGATAGGATTTATAATCACCTGGAATGGAATAATTTGATTAGGGATAGTCAACATGTTTTGTGAAGGATGGGTCATGCCCCACTACACTTACTGAGTTCTTCAAAAAGGTGACAAAACAGGTGGATGAAGGTAAGGCAGTTGATGTGGTGTATATGGACTTCAGTAAGGCGTTTGATAAGGTTCCACACAGTAGGCTATTGTACAAAATAAGGAGTTTTGGAATTGAAGGTGATTTAGCGGTTTGGATCAGAAATTGACTAGCTGAAAGAAGACAGAGGTGGTGGTTGATGGGAAATATTCATCCTGGAGTTCAGTTACCATTGATGTGCCACAAGGATCAGTTTTGGGGCCACTGCTGTTTGTCATTTTTATAAATGATCTGGAGGTAGGCATAGAAGGATGGGTTAGTAAATTTGCAGATGACACTAAGGTAGGCAGAGTTGTGGATAGTGCTGAAGGATGTTGTGGGTTACAGAGGGACTTAGATAAGATGCAGAGCTGGGCTGAAAAGTAGCAAATGGAGTACAATGTGGAAAAGTGTGAGGTAGTTCACTTCAGAAGAAGTAACAGGAATGCAGAGTACTGGGCTAATGGTAAAGTTCTTGGCAGTGTAGATGAACAGAGAGACCGAGGTGTCAAGGTGCATAAATCTCTGAACGTTGCCACCCAGGTTGATAGGGTTGTTAAGAAGGCATATGGTGTGTTGGCTTTTATTGGTAGGGGGGGTTGAATTTCAGAGCTACGGGGTCATGCTTCAGTATTGCGTGTAGTTCTAGTCACCGCATTATAGGAAGGATGTGGAAGCTTTGGAAAGGATTCAGAGAAGATTTACTAGGATGTTGCCTGGTAATGAAGGAAGGTCTTATGAGGAAAGGCTGAGGGAACTGAGGCTATTTTCATTGAAGAGGAGAAGGTTGAGAGATTACTTAATCGATTCATATAAGATAATCAGAGGGTTAAATAGGGTGGACAGTGAGAGCCTTTTTCCTTGAATGGTGAAGGTTAACACGAGGGGACATAGCTTTAAATTGAAGGATGATAGACTTAGGACAAATATCAGGGGTAGTTCCTTTATTCAGAAAGTAGTAGGGGCGTGGAGTGGCCTGCCTGCAACAGGAGTAGACTCGCCGACGTTAAGGATATTTAAATTGGCATTGGACATACATATGGATATTAATGGAACGGTGTAGGTTAGAGTGGCATCAGATTAAGTTCACAGGTCAGCATAACATCGAGGGCCAAAGGGCCTGTACTGTGCTGTAACGTTCTATGTTCTATGAATACTCACTACAGGGCTTAAATTTATGAAACATCTTATAACTGAATGTAGGTTTGCTCGCTGAGCTGGAAGCTTCATTTTCAAAGGTTCATCACCATACTAGATAACATCTTCAGTGGGCCTCCAGGCAAAGCATTACTTATAATTCCTGCTTTCTATTTATACGTTTGGGTTGGTAATGTCATTTCCTGTGGTGATGTCATTTCCTGTTCTTTTTCTCAGAGTGTTAGATGGGGTCCAACTCGATGTGTTTGTTGATAGAGTTCCGGTTGGAATGCCATGCTTCTAGGAATTCTTATGCATGTCTCCATTTGGCTTGTCCTAGGATGGATGTGTTGTCCCAGTTGAAGTGGTATCCTTCCTTATCTGTATGTGAGGATACTAGTGAGAGAGGGTCATTTCAAAGAAATGAAATGAAGCTTCCAGCTCAGTGAGCAAACCTACATCCAGAACCTCAACCTGAGCTACAAATCTTCTCAAAACTGGGTAACATCTTATAACTGTTCAGTACTAAACTGTACAGTTGATCAATATCCTTGCCATTGGACTTAATATTCACTCCCTCTACCTTTAACATGTTGTAGCTACAGTTTGTACAATATTCAGAATGCATTGCTGCAAACCACCAAACTTACTTCCTGCTATAGGAAAGATGTTGATAAACTTGAAAGGATTTAGAAAAGACTGACAAGGATTTTGCCATGATTTGAGGGTTTAAGCTAAAGGCAAATAGGCTGGGGCTTTTGTCTGTGGACCATTGGAGGGGTGACATCATAGAGGTGTATAAAATCATGAGGGGCATGGATAGGGTGAAAAGCCAACGTCTTTTTTCCAGAGTTCAAGCTAGAGGGCATAGGTTTAAGGTGACAGGAGAAAAATATAAAAGAGACCAAGGGGCAACATTTTCAAACAGGGGGTGGGACGTGTGTGGAATGAGCTGCCAGAAGAAGTGGTGGAGGCTGGTACAATTACAACATTTAAAAGGCATCTGGATGGAAATATGAATAGGAAGGGTTTAGAGGGATATGTGCTGAATGCTGGCAAATGGGACTAGATTAATTTTGGATATGTGGTCGGTGCGGACGAGTTGGACTGTGCTGCACTTTTCTATGACTTTATGACAAGAGCAATAAATAAATGGTACCACATCCTTTCCATGGTGTCCAATCCAAGTCTTAACACTATCGTAACTTAATGTACGACAATGCTTTTCGTTGCCATTGTGTATCCAGGAATTTCTTATTCAATATCATTGTGGAAGCATCATCACCAGAAAGGAATGCAGTAAAAACAAGTCCCAACATTATCTACCCGATACAACCAATAGTAGGCAGTAATTGCAGCTTTGTCATCATTTATCACATTTTAAGACCGATTTTTTAAAAAAAATGATTAGCAAATAAATATCCAGAAAGCACCATATGTGAAATTAAAGGACAAACAATAAAAGAAAATATTGCATTTTTACAGGTGATACATCACAGTTGCAGTACGTGGGAGTTTGTGGATGCTCATTTGGCATTGAGTAAACTCAGTTGCAGCAAGTGTTTGAAGTTCTAGCAGCTTCAACTCAAGAGTTTATGAGCTAGACCTGAACTGCAGACATTGCTATGCATCAGAGAGAGATGAGAGAGGGGGTAAACAAAAAGTATCTGGATTCGTTGAACCAAGATGCAGTCACAGCTGTTGGGGTTGGAATGCCAGGACAGTGTTCTGCTTGGCTTGGAAACAGTGCCACTCAACCTTATATGTGCATTTGAGGACAGACTGGACCTCAGTTTAGTAATTCTGGACTGAGGTGATAACTTTGAATATTGTGTGTAGATCTGGAGTTGGACTTGATCCACAGCTTTTTGTCTCTGCGGTGGATGTGCTTCCCAATGAATCACAGCTGATATTGTGACAATTTCAATAATTTCAGTTTGTAATCTCATTCCTTGTCATTTCAGATGTTGTTGCTTCTCCTGCTTCTAATCACACCTTCTCTTGAACTGTTTTTGGCTCTTTGCTTGTCTTATTATCATCTGCCCTGCCTTCGATCCTGTCACAAACCTTCGATTTTATTGTTTCCTTATCATTTTTCCACCCTTTTCCCTTTATGCATAATTATTTAAAATGAACAATGTTGCTAAGTTTTATCCAGAACTGACAAAAGTTCATCAATCTGAAAAACGAACTCTATTTCACTCTCTACAGGTGCTGCCTGACCTGCTGTGTTTACTCAACTGATTCCCACTTTATTTCATGCCTGCCATCATTTTGTACCTCGTATTATCTGATTCATAGAGTAGTAGAGATGTGCAGCATGGAAATAGACCCTTTGGTCCAATTCGTCCATGCCAACCAGATCTCCTAATTGAGTCTAGTCCCATTTGCCAGCAGTTGGCCCATATTCATGTTCATATAGCCATCCAGGTGCCTTTTAACTGTTGTAATTGTACCAGCCTCTAGCACTCCCTCTGGCAGCTCATTCCATGCGCACATCACCCTTTGTGTGAAAACGTTGCTCCTAATGTCCCTTTTATATCTTTCTCCTCTCACTCTAAACCTATGCCATCTCGTTTTGGACTCCATGGTATGTATGTGCATAGGTGAACACCAGGGGATGTTATCAGAATTTGTGGAATGGCAAACACATCACATTGAATCACTACTGTCAAAGATATGATACTGATTTGATAAATTCAGCCTTTGTGGATGATAATTGGGTAATCTAAGTAAAAGCAGTGCACTCATCGACTATTATTGTTTCAATACGTTTTTTGAGAGATTGGAATAAAATGTCTGTATGATGTCTGTGTTTATCCAAGAGAAGCTAAGGTCAGTTTTTCATCCCCAGGAAGAAAATTCTGTGTGCTTAGGAATTTGTCAGTCACAGTGAAAATGAGCTAATTTCTTTTCAGTATTCAATAATCACCTGCACAGTGGAATTGAGCATACAGTCAGCAATTTTTCAGAACATCCAAAAATAGATTTGAATGCTGAGACAGTGGAGAAGCCCAAGCTCCGACAGAAAGGTTTAAATGCAGCGTGGAAATGGACCAGAAATTGGTAACTGCCATTTAACTCAAAAACTCCTGTGAGTTTTTAAACAGGCTGGACCAATACAGAATGTAGATATATATTTCCTTCTTCCATTTGTAGGAAACAATAGTGAAAGAGAGCAAGAGAGTCAAGAGACAAAACTAAATGCTATTGTACACAAATTAGTCAGGGTTTAGATTGGATTAGATTCCCGATAGTATGGAAACATGCACTGTTTCCCTCGACTGGTTCATGACCAGTGCAGAAAATCTGTAACCATACCAACAACAACCTACATTTAAAAAGCAGCCTAAACAGTTTACATTGGGGTGGCACGGTGGCTCAGTGGTTAGCACTGCTGCCTCACAGTAACAGGGTCCCAGGTTCGATTCCAGCCTCGGGTGACTGTGTGGAGTTTGCACATTCTCCCTGTGTCTGCGTGGGTTTTCTCCGGGTGCTCCAATTTCCTCCCACAGTCCAAAGATGTGCAGGTCAGGTGAATTGGCCATACTAAATTGCCCATAGCGTTAGGTGAATTAGTCAGAGGGAAATGGGTCTGGGTGGGTTACTCTTCGGAGGGTCAGTGTGGACTGGTTGGGCTGAAGGGCCTGTTTCCACACTGTAGGGAATCTAATCATCTAATCTAATCACATTATCAAAAAAAAATTGATGCCAATGAAAATAAAGAGATATATGACAAGTGACCAAAAGATGCCGTTTTAAGGAGTGTCTGAAGGGATAGAAAGGTTGAACAATTCCAGGGAGGGATTGTAAAGTGTAGGGGAAAGAAAGGAAACAATGAAATGATAAAACCATTCAATATGAGTGAAAGATAAATACTCAAGAACCAAAGGGCACAATTTTTAAGGTTGTCAAAATGAACCAATGCGAGGTGAGAAATAAAACAGTCCACGCAATGAGCAGTTGGGGAATGGAATGTGCTGTTTGGGATTGTTGTATCAACACTATTGTGGAGCATGTAATTCCAAATCAGGATGGTGAGGGGCTTGGAGGGGAACTTGCAGGTGGTGATCTTCCTATCTGTCTGCTGGCCTTGTCCTTCTAGATGGAAGTGGTTGAGGAATACGGAAGGTGCTGTCCAAGGCACCTTGCTGAATTTCTGATGTATATCATGTAGATAGTACACACTGCTGCTACTGAGCATCAGTGGTGGAGGAAGTGGTTATTTGTGGATGTGGTGCCTTCCATGTGACTGTATAATCCTGGGCAGTGTCGAACTTCTCGTGTTGTTGGAGCTGCACCCATCCCGGCAAGTGGGGAGTATTTCATGACACTCCTGACCTGTGCCTTGTAGATGAAGGACAAGCTTTGTGGAGTCAAGAGGTGAGTTACTTTCCATAGGATTGCTAGCCTCTGAACTGCTTTTGTAGCCATTGTGTTTATGTGGCAAGTCCAGTTGAGTTTCTGGTCAATGGTAACTCCCTGGGTGTTAATAGTGGGAGATTCAGTGATGGTGACACCATTGAATGTTAAGCGGCAATGGTTAGATTCATTCTTGTTGGCAGTGGTCATTGCCTTAGCACCTGTGTGGCATGAAGGTACCTAACCGATGTTATGGACTAGACCAAACACCTCAAAATATATCCAGGAGATAGCCTCGACCCTAACTTTGATCTTATTTAAAGACAAATGTAAGGTACTGTGTTCCAGTTGTGTTTCAATTAGAGCTTTAAGCAAAACTCCCTTCATTCTTACACTACAGTTAAAATGGAAACAAAAAAAAGCTGGCATAACGTTAAGTCTCTTAAAATATTGAATAAAAATAATATATTGCTTTTCCAATATAGCAGCATCCCATACACACACGCTTGGCAATGGGCTAGTGGTATAATCGCTGGGCTGTTGACCCAGGTCATGTTCTGAGGTTCCGGGTTTGAATCACACTGTGACAGATGGTGGAACTTGAATTTAATGAAAGTCTGAAATTAAGACTCTAATGATGTTAATTGAATAACCATTGTTTAATTTCAGGAAAAATCCACCTGGTTCACTAAATGTCCTTTAGGGAAGGAAACTGCCATCCTTACCTGGTCTGGCCTACATGTGACTCCAGACCCACGGCAATATGGTTGACTCTTAATTAGGAATGGGCAATAAATGCTGAACTAGTCAGCAATACTCTCATTCTTGAATGATTTTTAAAAAATCAGCAGAACAGATTTCCCTCAATTGTGATCTCCTCTAGTACAGGAGAAGGAACTCCAACAGAATGAATTTAACAGTGGAGACAGAGCAGTGGAGAGAGAGCTGTGGAGATAGAATAGCTTGAGAGAGAGCTGATTCCAGCAGCTTCAACTCCAAACCCCCAAACTTCAACAACTGAAAGCAAAACTAAAACCTGGGTCTGTGTCAGCCTAACTCCACCCACTCATGCTTCTTTATGGTCCAAACCAAACCCCCTCAAAATAAATTAAGGATTTAGTCTAGACCTAACTTCTTTCTTATTTTGAAGGCAAATGTAAGGCATTGCATTACAGATGCAATTTGATTGGTCAAAGCACTTGAATTTAGGCAAAACACACTTTGTTTTTACTCAACAATTAAAATACAGACAAAATAAAAAATGAAGAAAAGAATTAGCTTAACTGTAACTCTTGCAAAATACTTAACAAAATAACAGATATATTAACTGGTACCAATTAACTATTTCAATATAGTAACATCCTATAAACACAACCTTGGCAAAGACAAATTCAGTAAAATAGATTGTCTCACATGCAATTCTAGCAGCAGGAAGAGAACCCCAGCTTTTCACTATAACAGGGAGAGAGAGGAATAAGAGCTTCCACATTCAGCTTCAAGACTCCAGCGCCTGCAGAAAGCTAAAACAAAAAGTACTGGTTCTATGGGAGCTTGCTCCCACCCATTCAGGCTGCTTCTATTGTTCTAACTTTAAAAAAAACCCAAGGCCTCACAAGCTGCTTACTTTATTGTCTTTGAGCAGACTGTCACCTCTGTCTCAACCTTCCTTCACAAAACAAAGGGCAAAGTATGCCTCTTAAAGTAATAGTACTGTCACTTGTTCAATTAAATAAAACTCAAAGCTATCCAATCTGCTTTCCATGGAGCAGACACCTCAGCACCAGGTTTAGATTAGATTACTTACAGCGTGGAAACAGGCCCTTCGGCCCAACAAGTCCACACCGACCCACCGAAGTGCAATCCACCCATACCCCTACATTTACCCCTTTTAACCTAACACTATGGGCAATTTAGCATGGCCAATTCACCTGACCTGCACATCTTTGGACTGTGGGAGGAAACTGGAGCACCCGGAGGAAACCCACGCAGACACGGGGAGAATGTGCAAACTCCACACAGTCAGTCGCCTGAGTCGGGAATTGAACCCGGGTCTCTGGCGCTGTGAGGCAGCAGTGCTAACCACTGTGCCACCGTGCCGCCCACAGAGGTTGACCATCTCTCTGCAAGAGAACCAGGACAGGACAGATCACTGTTAAAGGCGCATATTGCCACATTAACCTTGTCATCTAAAGCCTGGAAATCAGCCAGTTCTTGCAGCATTTGGACATGGACTGCATCAGTATCTGAAGAGTCATGACTAGCTTGGCCAGAGGCACAGCAAGTTCTGGAGCCTTCAATACTAATGCTAGAATATTGTAGGATTCCATAGGCTTTGAAGTCTTCACTCTTCAGCCATTTCTTGATATCACGGGGAGTGAATCAAATTGACTGAAGACTGGTATCTGTGATGTTAGGTCCTCTGGGAAAACTGAGATGGATCATCCACTTGGTATTTCTGGCTGAAGATGGGTACAAATGCTTTAGGCTCATCTTTTGAACTGATATGCTGGTTGCCTCCAATTGAATGTTTGTGAAGCCTTGTTCTCCACTGAATTGTTTAATTGTCCCCCACCGTTCACGACTGGATATGGTAGGACTGCATATCTGATTTGTTGGTTGTGGGATCACTTTGCTCCATCTATCACTTGTTGTTATGCTGTTTGGCATGTAGGTAGTCCTGTTTGATAGTTTCACCAGGTTGACACCGTTTTCTGTTTTAGATATGCCGGGTGCTGCTCAAGGCATGCCCTCCTGCACTCTTGATTGAACCAGGATTGATTCCTTCACTGAATGGTATTGGTGAAGTGAGGGATTTGCTGAGCCATGAGTTACAGATTGTCTTGGAGTACAATTCTGCTGCTGTTGATGGCATGGCCTCATAAATTTTAAGTCCCTAGATCTGTTTGAAATGTACCTAATTTAGTGTGAATGAGAGTACCACACAATATGATGGAGGGTATCCTCAATGTGAACTCAAGATTTAGTCTTTACAAAGACTGCAGTGATCAATCCCAATACAGTTGTGGACTGATGAACCTGCAGCAGGTAGATCGGTGAAGATGTGGTCAAGTGCGTTTTTCACTTTAGTTAGTTTCTTTCCCACCTGCCGCAGACCCAGTCTAGCAGCAATGACCTTTAGGATTGGCCAGTAATGGTGCTACTGAGTCATTCTTGGTGATGAACCATGAAGTTCTCCAATCAGAGTATCCTGCACCCTTGCCACCCTCAGTGTCTCCTCAACATGAAGAAGTACTGCTTCAACAGTCAAGGTGGTGTGATGGAGGATGAAGGTAAGTGTTTGCCTACGTTTGGTCAGATGCCATGAGACTTCATGAGGTCCAGAGTCAATTGTGAGGACTCCCAGGACAAATTCCGCTCAATTTTATTTTTGTTTCTTTAATCATTTACAGGATGAGGGCGCGACTGGCTAGGCCAGCATTTATTGCTCATCCCTAATTGCAGTGAAGCATCAACCACATTGCTGTGGGTCTGGAGTCACATGTAGGCCAGACCAGGTAAGGATGGCAGTTTCATTCCCTAAAGGTCGTTAGTGAATCAGATGGGATTTTTCCAACAATTAATTCATGGTCAGCCATGAATTGGCATTAGATTCTTAATTCCAGATATTTACCAAATTCAAATTCCACCATCTGCTGTGGGGGATTTGAACCTACGACCCCAGCACATTATCTGGATTAAATGCCCAGCGGTAATACTGCTAGGCCACTACCTTCCCTCTCGTGGCTGTGTTATAAATATATGGTATGATTTTCGCCCTTTCCGGCCCAGAAGTCAATTTTCGCTGGGGACTATCTCAGCTCTTTCTTTCATAAAATAAATCAAATTAAAAACAAAAGCTGCCCACTATCATTTGCTGTTTATATTGTTTGGCATGTAGGTGTAACGCTAGCTAAAAGCCAGAAGTAAAACGAGGTCAACTAGGTCAAAATGCTTTGGAGGGGGAACTATTGCAACGCAGCTCCTGTGATACCCATCTATCTCCAAAAGCTTCCAAGTTTTTACTGGATACTGCGTTCTCCCTTTCCAGAGGCACCAAGCATGGGCCATACTGTGGAAGAGATGGAAATGTGTTGCTGGAAAAGCGCAGCAGGTCAGGCAGCATCTAGGGAACAGGAGAATCGACGTTTCGGGCATTAGCCGAGAGGCAAGCAGTCAGGAATTCTGTCTGGATGCACAGGCCGTGGCCTGGACCTATTGCTGGCTGCTTTGGCTAGGTCCAGGAACAGGCCCACCAGAAGCTCATCTCAATGGTCCCTGTCCTCCCCACCCACAATCATCAGAAACATGAGGCTGTAAACATAAATAGAAAAGAGTATGCAACCTCCCACAAACAGTACATTCTTCTTTTCTTTATTTCAGTGAACAGACCTTTGAGATCCATGTGCAGTACTGATTTCCATTGGCACACCAATTAGTTTGATTTGATTTGATTTATTGTCACATGTACCTAAGTACAGTGAAAAGCTTTGTTTGTGAGCAGTACAGGCAGATGATAGTAAGCAAGGACATATAGATCATAGGGTGATAAAAAAACTAGAAACATTCCAGTGCACAGGTGTACAAGATTAAGAAGGGTATGGACATCTTCCTCAATAATAAGGGGACAAAGAGATTTAAAGGGGATTTGAGGAAGGTAGTTGAGGCAAGAAACATTGCAATCTTTAAAAAGTACTTGGATGAGCACTTGAACATTGATGATTATGGAATTAGTGCATCAAATTGGAACTACAGCAGGTAGGCAGTAGTGTGTTTTTGGCAGTATAGATTCAATGGACTGAAGGGCCTCCTCTATACTATAGATCCTGTGCTTCAGGTTGGTGCACTATGGAGCCACTCCTACTCCACTAGAGCAGCAGCTGAGCAATTCCAGCAAGGTGTTGGAGCGTGGGTTGCTGGGATGCCATGACAGTCTTGTTACCATTCCCAACGAGACCAACAAATTTACAAAAAAAGAAATTCAAACCAGTTAACTGGAAGAATGGCTCGACATGGTTTTACATTTTTGTAATCCATTCACGGGCTCTGGGTTGCACTGGCTAGGCCAACATTTATTGCTCATTCCTAAATAACCTGGAAAGTTGGTGGTCAGCTGATTTTTTTAAAATAATTAATTTGCAGATTGAGAGCATTGCTGCCTAGGCCAGCATTTACTACCCATCCCTAATTACCCAGAGGGCAGTTAAAAGTCAACCACATTGATGTGGGTCTGGAGTCACATGTAGGCCAGACCAGGTAAGGATGACAGTTTCCTTCCCTAAAGGACAGTGACCCAGATGAGTTCATGGACATTATTAAGCTCTTAATTCTGAGCCTTCCTTTTTCCTCTCTTGAATTCAACTTCCACCCTCTGCCATGGCAGGACTCAAACCCAGGTCCCCAGAACACCATCTGGCTCTCTGGATTAACAGTCCAGCAATAATACCACTATGCTGTCACCTCCCCTGTTAACAATGTTTGTAACAGACAATAAAAATACTGACTACTGAACTTTATTACTGCAGGAAATTTATACCTTCGACTATAGAGCGGAAGTTTTCCCATTTACTTTAACACACCCAAAAGACTCACTTCACAGTTACACTTCACATTGTCTGCTGTGTAGGATTTCAGTTTTCCCTGACTCTGAAGTAATTCTTGTCTCCCCAGGCTTTATTTCCATTCCTTTCCTTTCTCACACTACAGTTGAATGTAAGGATGTAATTCTCTATTTTGTGCAAAGAGGATGAATCTTCCAGCTTCACAAATCTTCACAAATTTTAAATTTTCAATAACTGCAGCATCTTTCTTTGCATTGTCTGGGTTGTTGGTCTAGAAGGTCCCTGGAAAGTGTTGTGAATGTCAGGTCAGAAACAGTGATGCTTTAAACTGCCCATTTTCTTACAAGATAAAATAAAGTTGGAGGTCAAAGGATTAACTAATCAGTATTTCAAAAGTGTGGCACTGGAAAAGCACAGCAGATCAGGCAGCATCCAAGGAGCAGGAGAATCAATGTTCCGGGCATGAGCCCTTCTTGAGGAATTTTCAGTCACCATGTCAGAACCCGGTCATATTCCTGCACGCTGAACCGGAGCCCTTTATCCTCATCTCCTGGATCCTGGCAGACTCCCTGTGAATTCCGGCTTCAGGGACATCTTACAAATCCACTCCCGCTCACATCCCCATCTCTGTGGTAAATGTGAATCAGGAGAGGTGATGTCCCAGTGGCATTCTCACTGGACTGTTAACCCAGTGACCCAGGGAATGTTCTCGGTACCTCGATTCCAATCCCACTGCGGCAGATGGTGGAACTTGATTTCAGCAAAAAGAAAAGTGGGATTTAAGAGTCCATTGCTATCTGGTTCACTAAGGTCCTTTAGGGAAGGAAACTGCCATCCTTACCTGGTCTGGCCTACATGTGACTCCAGTCCCACACAATGTGGTTGACTCTTAACTGCCCTCTGTGTAAGTAGGGATGGGTAATAAATGCTGGCCTAGCTAGTGATGCCCATATTCTGCAAATGAATAAAAATAATCACATGAGCCTTGTATTCAGGTAGAAATACTGATTAGTTAATCCTTTGACCTCCAACTTTATTTTATCTTGTAAGGAAATGAGCAGTTTAAAGCATCACTGTTTCTGACCTGACATTCACAACACTTTCCAGGGACCTTCTAGACCAACAACCAAGACAATGCAAAGAAAGATGCTGCAGTTATTGTCTCTGAATGTGATCAACTTTCACCTTCTTCCCAGTAATAGAGCCCAGGCCTCTCAAGTCATTGAAGGCTGTTGTAAGAGATAGTTGAGAACAGGTCACATGACCCAGTCATTGTATCCCATTGTGGCTCAGTGGTTAGCAGGGACCTGGGTTTGATTCCAGCCTTGGGCGACTGTCTGTGTGGAGTTTGCTCATTCTCCCCGTGTCTCTGTGTGTTTCCTCCAGGTTTCTTCCCACAGTCCAAAGATGTGCAGGTTAGATGAATTGGCCATGCTAAATTGCCCAATGTTGCTCAGGGATGTGTAGGCTAGGTGAATTAGGGAAATGTAGAGCAATAGGGAATGGGTCTATGCAGAGTAGTCTTTGGAGGGTCAGTGTGGAGTTGTTGGGCCAAATGGTCTGTTTCCACACTGAAGGGATTCTATGATTCTGTGAAAGCCACGATCCGAAATTTTAAAAGATTTTTAAATATACAAAGACAAAATACTGCGGATGTTGGAAATCTGTAGTATGAACAAAACATGCTGGAAAATCTCAGCAGCTAGGGGAGAGAAATGAAATTAATGTTTCAGGTCAATGAAAAACACTATATTTGTGTCAGGTTGTATGTCTCTTTGATGGCCATGATGGCAGTAATCTGAGCCTGAGTGTGTGGTGGAGGCAGAATCAATCGAGTTCCGAAAAAGATAATTAGATAATTAAATGAAGAGGGAAAATTTGTAGGTAAACTGGGTAAAGTTGGGGGCAATGGGATTGGGTGAAAACTGGCATGTCATAGACATAATGGGCCAAGTGGCCTCATCTGTGCTGTCACTAAAATTCTATGAAAATAAATATTTTATTTCCAGTTGGACTGAAAAGATGCCAGAAAGGCATCCTGGAAATGGGTGCATTCTATAGTTATCCAGCCTGTGGAATCTACCTTGAATTAAATGACTAGAGCCAATTTTCTTCTTAACATGGGTCTGGGTGCAAGTCAGCAGGAGTGTACCCACAATGAACTTCACCCATAGGGAGCTGAAGCCAGTTATATTGGAGGGTTCAAGTTATCAAAAATATATTGCAATATATGGCTGCAGGCTGCACTGAAAACAGACCCAGTTTGCAATGCTTTTGTCCATTCCCTTGATAACTACTATCAATTTATGGGAATTCTCCTCATCTTCTTTCAGGACCTTTGTCTTTCTGCACTAGGTGTTAATGTGCTCAGCAAACCACAGCCAGGCAGACTGGCACCAAACATGATGATGTATCAACCTGTTGACTCATCTTGACCTTTCTCATCAATGAGCACAGATGAATCGGAAGCATTGTTCGAATCTGCTGATTTCTTTCCTTCTTTCTGGCACATTTGTGAGGTGTGGTAAATTACTTCACTTAGCTACCTGAGAAGTGTGAAACTGACCAGGCAGTGACTGGCTGATGTCTTTCAGACAAAATGATCGCTGATTCAGCCTGAAGAATCCTAGTGCAATCCGATAAAACAGTTAGCAGGTGCTACAATTAGCAGAAATGAGAGCACTTACATTTTTATTGCTTAGAAATAAAAACTTAACCCAAATCTTTTAATAACTGCCAATGATTTGTGTCTCAAAGTGTAAGGCTTGGCTGTAGATAGTTTTCTATTTATTAAATACTTCAATCCCATATTCCAGTTTTAAATTCCAATGCCAGGAAAACATGACTAAATAAACCTTAACATATATTATCAGTTTCCTTCTTAATAATTCTACATCATTCTTTAATCCACTTTCTTTATCATCTTTCATTCAGGACTCAAATTTTCAAACAGGAATCTGAACATGTCCTCTCCCTCTTCTTTTCATGTAATCTACAATGTTTAAAGCTGAAAAATGTGGTTTGCACAGTACCTCATTTTTCATGTTGCAATGCTATTTTTATGCCATTTCAATTTCAAAATCAGTTTCTGTGGAATGTGAGCATGCATCTGCAACGGGCAGTGCTGGTCACTAGTTTGATTAACGTGGTCACACCGGAATGAGAGGTGTAATGTATGCATGCTGAGTCAGCTAAATGTGATGTCATTCCATCTGTAATACTGTTCTGATGCTCCTTGTTTCAGCAAACACTATCTTGTTATTCTCACTTCAGTTAAACATGCATTCAGCAACAGGGAAGAGATCCATCAGCATCTGTTAGAACAATCAATTTCTCTCAGGTATGTTGCTTATTAATCCAGAGCCACTGGTGCAGCACAGAGACGCAGTGGTTAGCACTGCTGCCTCACAGTGCCCAGGACCTGGGCATGATTCCACCATTGAGTGACTGACTGTGGGGGCTCCAGTTTCCTCACACAGTCTGTAGGTTGGATGGATTGGCCATGATAAATTGTTCATTGTGTCCAAGGGATGTGCAGGCTAGGTGGATTAGCTTTGGGAAATGCAGGGTTATGGCAATATTTCGCATAAACCAAATCATCCGCCAACATTTCCGCCACCTCCAAACAGACCCCACCACCAGGGATATATTTCCCTCCCCACCCCTTCCCCCCTTCCGCAAAGACCGTTCCCTCCGTGACTACCTGGTCAGGTCCACGCCCCCCCTACAACCCACCCTCCCATCCTGGCACTTTCCCCTGCCACCGCAGGAACTGTAAAACCTGCGCCCACACCTCCTCCCTCACCTCTATCCAAGGCCCCAAAGGAGCTTTCCACATCCATCAAAGTTTTACCTGCACATCCACCAATATCATTTATTGTATCCGCTGCTCCCGATGCGGTCTCCTCTACATTGGGGAGACTAGGCGCCTCCTAGCAGAGCGCTTTAGGGAACATCTCCGAGACACCCGCACCAATCAACCAAACCGCCCCGTGGCCCAACATTTCAACTCCCCCTCCCACTCTACCGAGGACATGGAGGTCCTGGGCC
>NC_057713.1:134202161-134212847 GCF_004010195.1 Chiloscyllium plagiosum
CTGATGAAGGGCTTTTGCCCGAAACGTCGATTTCAAAGCTCCTTGGATGCTGCCTGAACTGCTGTGCTCTTCCAGCACCACTAATCCAGAATCTGGTTTCCAGCATCTGCAATCATTGTTTTTACCAGGGTTATGGCAATAGGTTGGGGACTGGGTTTGGTTGGGATGCTCATCAGCGGGGAGGTCAGTGTGGGCTGAATGGCCTGCTTCCACACTGTAAGCATTCTATAATGGTTCTAACTTTGATTGGCTTGTTGCTACGATTGGCTTCAGTGGTGCAGTGGTAGTGCTCTTATGTCTAGGCCGGGAGACCAGGGTTAAAGTCCCACCTACTCCACAGTGTGTCATGACTTCTCTGAACACGTTGATTAAAGATATCCACGAGCAGGGCTGGCAGTTCCCAGGCTGAGCATCCATGAGATGCTGTGGGCCATCATCATCAGTAGAAATGTATTCAACTGCATTCTGCAATCTCAGTTTAGCCCCTCATTCTACTACTACCCTCAAGCTAAAGATTCAATGTGAAATGTCGCAGAATGCGCCAGGAGCAGCACCAGCATTGCTTAAAAATAAGATGCCAATCTTTTGAAACTAACACACAGGATTGCTCGAACAGATAACACAGCATGCAACAGACAGAGCAAAGCAACCCTGTAAACAATAGATCAGGCCAAGCTCTGCAGTCCAGTCAGATGGTCCAATGGGCTGAGGAGTGGCAGATGGTGTTGAATTTAGATAAATGTGAGGTGCTGCATTTTGGGAAAGCAAATCTTAGTAGGACTTATACACTTAATGGTAAGGTGCGAGCATTTGGCCCATAAGCTTCTAAATTCTCCGTCTTCATACACCCATCCAGATGCCTTTTAGATGCTGTAATTGTACCAGCCTCCACCACTTCCTCTGGCAGCTCATTCCATACACGCACCACCCTCTGTGTGAAAAAGTTGCCCCTGAGGTCCCTTTTAAATTACTTCTTTTTAGGATAAAGTGCTGGAAAAGATTAGAAGAAATAGGATTTGTAGTCATCTAGAAAGGAATAAGTTGATTAGGGATAGTCAATACGGTTTTGTGAAGGGTAGGTCATGCCTCACAAACCTTATTGAGTTCTTTGAGATGGTGACCAAACAGGTGGATGAGGGTAAAGCGGTTAATGTGGTGTATATGGATTTCAGTAAGGCATTTGATAAGGTTCCCCAGGGTAGGCTGTTGCACAAAATATAGAGGCATGGGATTGAGGGTGATTTAGCTGTTTGGATCAGAAATGGCTAGCTGAAGAATGACAGAGTGTGGTGGTTGATGGGAAATGTTCATCCTGGAGTTTAGTTACCAGTTGGTGTACCGTAAGGAACTGTTTTGGGGCCACTGCTGTTTGTCATTTCTATAAATGAGTTGGATGAGGGCTTAGAAGGATGGGTTTGTAAATTTGCAGATGACTCTAAGGTCGGTAGAGTTGTGGATGGTGCTGAAGGATGTTATAGATGACAGGTGATAAGCTGGAGAGCTGGGCTGAGAGGTGGCAAATGGAGTTTAATGTGGAAAAGTGTGAGGTGATTCACTTTGGAAGGAGCAACAGGAATGCAGAGTACTGGGCTAATGGTAAGATCCTTGGCAGTGTAGATAAGCAGAGAGATCTCGGTGTCCATGTACATAGATCCCAGAACATTGGCACCCAGGTTGATAGGATTGTTAAGAAAGCATACGGTGTGTTAGCTTTTATTGGTAGAGGGATTGAGTTTCGGAACCTCGAGGTCATGCTGCAGCTGTACAAAACTCTGGTGCGGCTGCATTTGGAGTATTGCATATGGTTCTGGTCACTGCATTATAGGAAGGATGTGAGAGCTTTGCAAAGGGTTCAGAGGAGATTTACTAGGATGTTGCCTGGTATGGAAGGTCTTACGAGGAAAGGCTGAGGGATTTGAGGCTTGTTTTCATTAGAGAGAAGAAGATTGAGAGATGACTTAATTGAGACATATAAGATAACCAGAGGGTGAGATAGGGTGGACAGGGAGAGCCTTTTTCCTTGGATGGTGATGGCTAGAACGAGGGGACATAGCTTTAAATTGAGGGTTTTAGATATAGGACAGATGTCAAGGTAGTTTCTTTACTCAGAAAGTAGCAGGATCGTGGAATGCACTGCCTGTAACAGTAGTAGACTTGCCAACTTTAAGGGCATTTAAATGATCATTGGATAAACATATGGATGGTAATGGAATAGTGTAGGATAGATAGGCTTCAGATTGGTTCCACAGGTCGGCACAACATCGAGGGCCGAAGGGCCTGTACTGTGCTGTGATGTTCTAAGTTCTAAATCTTTCCGCTCTCACTTTAAACCTAGGTCCTCAAGTTCTGGACTTCCCCCCCCACAAGGGAAACAACCTTGTTAATTTACCCTAACCATGACCCTTGTGATTATGTAAGCCTCTGTTAGGTTACCCCTCAGCCTCTGATGCTCCAGGGAAATAGCCCCAGTCTTCAGTAGGCTTCTGCAATAAATGCTGAATTTCTTAGGAGTTAGTTTGGAGGAGCTAGTGCAGAGCAATTGCTGTTAATGTGATGGTACCAGCCTATCAGTACAGTCCAGAACTTTACTGTCGAAAAATGTGTTGCTGGAAAAGCGCAGCAGGTCAGGCAGCATTAAAGGAGCAGGAGAATCGATGTTTCGGACATAAGCCCTTCTCCTGCTCCTTTGATACTGCCTGACCTACTGCGCTCTTCCAGCAACACATTTTTCAGCTCTGATCTTCAGCATCTGCAGTCCTCACTTTCTCCCAGAACTTTACTGTCCCAATAACATTGAAGATCATTATACTTTTGCAAGGACCTATTATTCCAGGTCTTGTCACATTCAGGCATTCAGGACATTATATGTTTACAATAATAAGGCTCTACATCAAGCACTGAATTGTAAGGCATGGTAGAATTGGTTAAAGCACAGGTACTGTACACTGTTTCATGGTAACAGAGCTGAAGAGACCTTGGAAAAAACTGACCTCTGCAGCTTCGAATACTGCAGTGAAACTCAGGAGTTGTCATCTCAGGCATATTTCTCCCATCCCTGTCTATGTCCCTTTTCCCAGAAGCTTCGAGCAAATGATGTCTCTTCAACCATGTCCTGAAGCAGATTCGCATCTTCCGCCTCGGAACACTTCAACCCCAGCGCATCAATGCGGACTTCACCAGTTTCCTCATTTCCCCACTTCTCACCTTACCCCAGTTCCTAACTTTCAGCTCAGCACCATCCTCATGACCTGTCCTACCTGCCAATCTCCCTTCCCAGCTATCCGCTCCACCCCTGATAAAGGGCTTTTGCCCGAAACATCAATTTTCCTGCTCCCCGGATGCTGCCGGACCTGCTGTGCTTTTCCAGCACCATTCTAACCTTGATCCTGGTTTCCAGCATCTGCAGTCCTCACTTTTGCCTAAATGATAACTGTATCCTCGCTAGCTGCCCTCTCTGTCATTCTAGAACTTATATTTAACAGCCACAGCCTGACAGTTGGGTTCATTTGAGGGCAGGCCTCAAAACTGTGATGACTTCTTTGCTATCAGGTAGCTGATCCACTGATTTAAGGTGAAGATGTATTCCATGAAGTTAACATCATAAGTTACAAGCTTCAAAATCACTTCATTTTAGAAACACATTTATGTATTAAATTTCTCTTTCTGCTATTTTACTGAATGCTGCATTAACCTATTTAGAATAAATGGATTAATGTGTCCATTTAAATGGGAATTTGACTTTAATGGGTTGATTGTTTGCATGAATACACCACTCGAAGTTTCTGGACTACAGTCAATGATACAAGTCACACAAAAAAGATCTGTGTTAATCTCAGGCACTTTCAGACACCATTGCCTGATAGTTTCCCATTGATGTTACCAGCAGTCAACCATAACTCCTTAATCAGAAGCATTCAAAATCCAAGCTGGATTGACTGATGAAACAAGTGCAGGTTAACATTAATCAGAATTGAGTTTACCTCTCTTTATTTTTTTCAAATGCTGCTGATGGTTAGACTAAGCTTGTAAGTGCATAACAATTAGACTTCTTTTATTTAAGTATTCAATGTTGGTTGTACATTGCACACATAATGGGAATAACTGTGACTTTGTGGAAATAGTGTAAAACGTCTGATATCAATTCAGCCACTTCCTTGATTTTAAAGTTCTTTTGGATACTGAGATTAAAGGAAAAAACCTTTTTTTAAATCAATGCACCTCATCCCTCTTCCTGGTCTGCATTTCCATTGTCTTTAACTGGTGGCTGAGCCCATGTCTCACCATTTTGTTAGCTGCTGTATGACCCCACAACTCTATTAGTGAACCTGATGGGTTTTCATAACAGAGCTGAAAATGTGTTGCTGGAAAAGCGCAGCAGGTCAGGCAGCATCCAAGGAGCAGGAGAATCGACGTTTCGGGGAAGCGCCCTTCTTCAGGAAGAAGGGCTCATGCCCGAAACGTCGATTCTCCTGTTCCCTGGATGCTGCCTGACCTGCTGCGCTTTTCCAGCAAGACATTTTCAGCTCCGATCTCCAGCATCTGCAGTCCTCACTTTCTCCTCATGGGTTTTCATAACAATCAACAATGGTTACATGGGGATATAAAGGAAATTTATGTAGATGTAGTTAGGACTGAAAAGAAGGAGCAGATGTGAGGAAACACTGGGGCTACTACTGGCACAGAGGAGATAAGGGGAGATTTAATTGGGGTGTACAATATTAAAAGGCGCCTGGACAGAGTGTAAGAGAACAGACTATTTACTTTCGCAGAGGTGGCCAGTGGCGAGAGACTTAGGTTTAGATTAGATTACATTACAGTGTAGAAACAGGCCCTTCGGCCCAACAAGTCCATACCGACCCACCAAAGCGCAACCCACCCATACCCCTACATTTACGCCCTACCTAACACTACAGACAATTTAGCATAGCCAATTCACCTAACCTGCACATCTTTGGACTGTGGGAGGAAACCGGAGCACCCAGAGGAAACCCACGCAGACACGGGGAGAACGTGCAAACTCCACACAGATAGTTTTCTGAGGCGTGAATTGAACCCGGGTCTTTGGTGGCGGGAATTGAACCCAGGTCTCTGGTGCTGTGAGGCAGCAGCGCTAACCACTGTGCCACTGTGCCGCCCACTAAGTGGGCAGCAGTGTTTAATGGAGGAGAAAGTGAGGACTGCAGATGCTGGACGTCAGAGTCGAGAGGGTGGTGCTGGGAAAGCACAGCAGGTCAGGCAGCATCGAAGGAGCAGGGGAGTCGACGTTTCGGGAATAAGCCCTTAGGCTTAAAGTGATTGGTGGAAAAATTAGAAGGAAGTTAAGGCAAATCTTTTCACTCAGATTGTGGTTGGGGTCTGGCTGAAAAAATCACTGCCTGAACAGTCAGTAGAGACAGGAAACCTCAACTCGTTTTAAAGGAGTATGAAGATGTCTGTCTGATTATGCAGCTTGGACGGTTACAGAACAAATGCTGGAAAGTAGGATTGGGCTAGGTAGCTTGTTTCTCACTGATGCCAAGAAAATGGGTCAAGTTGTTTCTGTCCGTGCCAAAAACCTTTGTGATTTTACTCTGTGATCCTAAGAAGTTTTATTTGCATTTTGTTGATGTCATTAAGTCTTGTCCACACATGAAGGATAACTCGTGGGAGGGCTAGGTGATCCTCACGGTCCCATGTGTATTGGCTGTATAAAAAAGGTCACCTGAGCTCTCAACACCACTTTGTTTTCCTGGAAAGTGTTGACTTTGGGGGTTATGCTTCACAAGTTCTTATTTGGATCCTAATTTTGTATTTCATGAACATGCCAAAGTTCATTATAAGATGGTAAGAAATACAAGCAGGAGTAGGCCACATGACCCACCAAACATGTTCCACCATTTAATAAACCCTGGCTGATCGGATTGTATTCTGATTCACTCCACCTCTTCGCCTGTTCCCCCTGAGCTTTACTCACTTGCCAGTCAAAAATCTGTCTAATTCAACCCTGAATATATTCAATGACGCAGACTCTATTGCTCTCTGTGGAAGAGAATTCCAAAGGATAATGATATTTGAAGAGAATAAATATATACTCATTTCCAAATCTAAATGGGGAACTGGAGGAATAGTGGTATTGTCATGGAATAACCATCTAGAAGACCAGGTTAATGTTCTAGGGACATGGGTCCCATGTGACAAACCGTAATACTTGAATTCAATAAAAATCCAGAATAATGGTGACCATATAACCATCATCAATGGTCACTAAATCTTGGCAGGTTCTCTAATATCCTTCAGAGAAGAAATGGTGCCATTTAACCGATATGTGACTCCAGACCCTCAGCGATGTGGTTGTCTCTAAAGTACCCAATGGGAAAGAAATGCATGAGTGAATGAAGGAAACTTCCCAGCATCTACCCTGTCAAACCTTGTGAAAAATCTGTCTGCTCTGAACAAGGCAAAAGTGAGGACTGCAAATGCTGGAAACCAGAGTCTAGATTAGAGTGATGCTTTTGCCCAAAATGTCGATTTTCCTGCTCCTTGGATGCTGCCTGACCTGCTGTGCTCTGAACAAGGGTCATTGGACAGGAAATGCTAATTCTGCTTTCTCTCCACAGATGCTGCCAGACATGGTGAGTTTCTCCAGCATTTTCACTTTGGAATCTTATTTATTTCTGTCAGATCACCTCTCATTCTTTTAAATACCTCATCTCAAAATACAGCTCTCTCATCCCAGTGAATTAGTTCAGTGAACGCTTTCTCAATTGTGACCCGTGAGATAAGGAGACCAAAGCTCTGCATGGTGCAAACTCGCAAGGAGCCTATACCATTGCAGAAAGACTTCCCTACTCTTCAACCCCATCCCCCGTGCAATTAAGACCACAATTCCATTTGCCTTCCTAATTACATCTTGCACATGCTTACAAACCTCTTTGATTGTAACCTCAGTAGGGTTAGCTATCACTGGTAAGGTGGAAGGGGAGGTGCTGGCACCTCTGAGATGCCTGAGAGAAAGTTTCTGGGGGCCATATGCAGTCCCTCCTCCACCTGCTGACACCATGCTATGCCCTTGAGAGGAGGAGGCACTTGGTGTGAAGTGTAGGTTCCTCGTCACTCCCTCATCTTGCTGCTGATAATAACCACCAAGGTCTTGGATTTCTAGCAGCCATGGAGCATTCTGCTGGGTATGGCTTTTAGTTAGCATCTCTCAACCTGTTCATGGAGACAGTCAGACACACACACAGAATACTGGCAATGTTGGTAAACCCTCCAACCTCTGACCTAGTTTACTGAGTGCCTCTGACAAACTTGTTCATTGGAACAAAGTTATTAAAGGTCAGCCCATGAGGTCCTCTCCTGCCCAGGGCTGAGCAGCTGCCTGGTCTCTGGCATTCCTGTGAGTGCCAGTGACCTTCCACAACCAGCTGCTGAGATGTGTCAGGGATGTGCTCCCAAGTCTCATCTAGAAAGGGAATCCATTGAGGTGAATGACTCTGAGCATTTGGAGGAAACAGGAGAAGGCGTCGGCAATGCAACCTCTGAGAGATCAGTGGCACCTTCTACCTCAGAGGAGCTGATGTGTTCAGGTGCATCAGGAAGTGGTGTCTGTGTAACAACAGCGAGGGCATTAATTGTGCACTAGGGTTAAAAATCTGAAGAATAAGTGAACAGTGTTGGTAATGAGTGGGCAGCACAGCAAGGCACATTGAAGTTTCAATGAAGCTTGCCTTGATATGGCAGTCTTGGCACCTCAGCATGAGTGTATTCTATCCCATCCATCCATAGAACATCAAACATAATAGCTCAGGAACAGGCCCTGCACCCCAGGTTTGTGCTGACCGTGATGCCATGCTAAACTAATCCCGTCTGTCCACACATGGTCACTGCCCCTCTATTACCTGCCTGTTCATGTGTCTGCCTAAATTCCCCTTATACTTTGCAATTGTCACCGAGTCATTGAGTCATACAGCATGGAAACAGACCCTTTGGTCCAACCAGTCCTCACTGTATTTATTGTATCTGCTTCTACTACCTCCCATAGCAGCGCATTCCAAGCACTGACCACCCTCTGTGTAAAAACACTTGCCATGAATACCTCCTTTAAAAGTTCCCCCTCTTTAACGTATGCCCGCTGGGATTGACATTTCCACCCTGGGAAAGAGACTTCAACTATTCACCCTATCTGTGCCCCTCATAATGTCTCTCTTCTGTCACGTCGCCCCCTCAGCCTCCGACACTCTACTGAAAACAATCCAAGTTTGTCCAACCTCTCCTTGTAGCTACTACACTGCAATCCAGGCAACATCCTGGGAAACCCCTTAGACATCCTTGAAAATCTTCTCCTCATCGTTGAGGGAAGGGGGAGGGGTAGAGAAGCCAAATGTTGGCCACCTTACTGCCTTTCCAGATTCTCTTGGCCCTTTTAGTGTGATAGTTTCACAAGCAATGAGACAAAAGGAGAGATTAGAGTTATACAGCACAGAAACAGACCTCTTGGCCCAACCCATGTGGACCACATTTCCTAACCTGAACTAATCCCATTTTCCTGCTTGTGGCCCATATCCCTCTAAACATTTCCCATACAAGTACCTGTCCAAATGTCTTTTAAATGTTGTTATTGTATTCATCTCTATCATTTACTGTGACACCTTGTTCCATACACGCAGCACACTCTGCCCCTTTGATTCCTTTCATATCTTTCCCCTCTCAACCTAAACCTATGCCCTCTAATTCTGGACTCCCCCTGCCTGGGGAAAAGACCTTGTCTATTTACCCTAATCATGCTCCTCATGATTTTATAAACCTCTATAAGGTCACCCGTCAGCCTCCGACTCTCCAGGGAAAGCAGCCCCAGCCTGTTCAGATTTTGTCCTTATAGCACAAGCCGTCGAGTCTCGGCAACATCCTTGTAAAACTTTTTTGCAACACTTTCCAATTTTATAACAACCTTTGTGTAACAGGAGGGGACATGAAAGGTCCTTAGTTGGTAGGATTAGGGAAAACCCTAAGGCTTTCTATAGGTATGTCAGGAATAAAAGAATGACTAGGGTAGGAATAGGTCCAGTCAAGGATAGTAGTGGGAAGTTGCGTGTGGAGGCTGAAGAGATTGGGGAGACACTGATGAATACTTTTCGTCCGTATTCAATCAGGAACAGGACATTGTTGTCAATGCGAGTACTGAGTCACAATTAAGTAGAATGGATGGCTTTGAGGTATGTAGAGAAGAGGTGTTGGAAATTCTGGAGATAATTCCAATTTCGGATTAGGTTTGTCAGACTGTAATGCTGCGAATGTTAGGTTCTGTTCCTGGTATTCAGTTTATTTGCTTTAAATGGTCTTTGGGATAAAAATGCCTCTTTTCATCAACAAGAGGTTTCTGTGTGTGGAAAAAATGGCTTTGGGGGTTTTGCAAAAAGTGGTTAAGGCCAAGCTGCTGGAATTAGCAGGCAATTTGGAGTTGAAGCTGACCTCTTCCCTGAGGAAAGGTGAGTTAATTATAGCAATAATCCAGCAATTACATTTGCTGGAAGCGTCACCAGAATTTTTAGAGACGGCCAAAATTCAACTAAAAATAAAGCAACTTGAAAAAGAGGAAAACAGTAATGAATTACCCTAAAATGAAAAGTTCAGAAATGGACTGAGGAGATTTGGGAGGGGAAACGAAAAAAACTTGGGGGGAAGGGTTATGGAAAACCCAAAGGCGTTCTAAGCATACATGGGGAATAACAGAATGACCAGACAGAGGGTAGGGTTGAACAAGGATAGTGGAGAGAACTTGCGCCTGGAGATTGAAAAGTTAGGGCAGGTGTTAAATGAGGTTTTTGTTTTGCTTCAGTATTCACTCGACAGAGTGAGACCACCATGGACCAGTTTAATAGGCTTGAACAGGTTAATGTTAATTAACTCGATATGTTGGATTTTTTTGGAAGCAACAAGGCAGATAAGTCCCCAGGACAGGACCAAAGGTACTAAGGAAAGCAAATAATGAGAATGTTGCACTTCTGGCGATGATCTTTGTATCCTCACTCTCCACGGGCGTAGTACTAGATGACCGAGGGAAGGCGGATGTTATTTTTCTGTCCAAGAAAGCGAATACGAAAGTCCCCGGTAATTACAGACCAGTCAGTCGCACTTCTGCGATAAGCAATGTAAAGGAAAGGGTCCTGAGGGATGGAATTTATGACTATTGGGAAAAAGATAGTTTTATTAAAGATAGTAAGCATGGCTTTGCGAGGGGTAGTTCATGCCTCACAAGCCTTATTGAGTTCTTACAAGGGGGCATAGCTTTAAATTAAGGGGGGGTAGGTATAGGGCAGATGTTAGGGGTAGGTTCTTTACTCAGCGTGTCGTGAGTTCATGGAATGCCCTGCAGTAGCAGTGGTGGACTCTCCCTCATTATGGGCATTTAAGCGGGCATTGGATAGGCATATGGAGGATAGTGGGCTAGTGTAGGTTAGGTGGGCTTGGATCGGCGCAACATTGAGGGCCGAAGGGCCTGTACTGCGCTGTATTCTTCTACGTTCTATGTTCTATGTTCTATATGACTAGAATTTAGTGGGCGGCACGGTGGCACAGTGGTTAGCACTGTTGCCTCACAGCGCCAGAGACCCGGGTTCAATTCCCGACTCAGGCGACTGACTGTGTGGAGTTTGCACGTTCTCCCCGTGTCTGCGTGGGTTTCCTCCGGGTGCTCCGGTTTCCTCCCAC
>NC_057713.1:134212899-134214195 GCF_004010195.1 Chiloscyllium plagiosum
GTCAGTGTGGACTTGTTGGGCCGAAGGGCCTGTTTCCACACTGTAAGTAATCTAATCTAATTTGATGCAGTATTCCAAATGTGGCTTTCCCAGTGCCTGGTGCAGCCGAAATATGACCTCCCAATGTTTGTACTCAGTGCTCTGACTGATGAATCAAATGTGTTAAATGCCTTCTTCACCCCCCTGCCTACCCTTGAGGCTGCTTTCAAGGAGCTATGTACTCGCACCTCTAGGTCTTTCTGTTCGACAACACTCCCCAGGGCTCTACCATTATCTGTATAAGGTGTGCCCTGGTTTGTCTTAGCTAAATGCAACACCTTTCCTTTATCTGAATTAAACTCCATCTGCCATTCCTTGGCCCACTTAATCAAGATTGATGAGATTCCCTTCAGTATGGAAACAGGCCCTTCGGCCCAACAAGGCCCCACTGACCCTCCGAAGAGTAACCCACCCAGACACTATATTTACCCCTGACTAATGCCCCTAACACTATGGGCAATTTAGCATGGCAATTTAGCATGAACAGTGAAAACGATTATCTATCCCATCAATTTTGGTGTCATCCGCAAATTTACGAACCATGCCTCCTATATTCCCATCTAAATCATTTATATAAATGACAAACAACAGTAGATTCAGCACTGGTCCTTGTGGCAGGACACAGGTCTTCAGTCTGAACAATGATCCTCTACCACCATCCTCTGTCTCCTACTGTCAAACCAATTTTGCTTCCAATTGGCTAGGTCTCCTTGGATCCCATGTGATCTGACCTTACTAGCCAGTTGACCATGTGGAGCCTAGTTGAAGGTCTTGCTAAAGTCTATGTTGATGCTATCTCCTGCTCTGTCTTCATCTATCTTCTTGGTCACCTCTTCAAAAAACTCAATCAAGTTTGTGAGACATGGTTTCGCTACTCACAAAGCCATGTTGACTGTCCCTAATCAGTCTTTGTCTTTGCAAATCCATGTTAATCCTATCTCTTAGAGTCCCCTCCAACAATGCTTGCTTGCTTGTTGTATTATTTAGACCCAGTTTTTTTAAAATAAAAGTTAGCTTTAGAGGGATGGCAGTGAAGGCAGTGCAATGTTCCTCCTGCAACATGTATGAGGTGAGGGATGCCATCGACGTCCCTGCCGATTACACTTGCAGGAAGTGCACCCATCTCCAGCTCCTCCAAGACCGTGTTAGGGAACTGGAGCTGGAGTTGGATGAACTTCGGATCATTCGGGAGGCAGAGGGGGTCATAGATCAGAGTTATAGGGAAGTAGTAACTCCAAAGATGGCAGAGAGATGGGT
>NC_057713.1:134214473-134258721 GCF_004010195.1 Chiloscyllium plagiosum
ATCTGGAGAGAAAGCAGGGTCAATCTTTTGGGTCCAGTGACCCCTCTTCACAACTGATTGTCTGAAGAGATTGGTTGATATGTTGAAGATGGGCTGGGGTAGGGGGTGGGGTAGATGATGGGTTGAGGGAGGGAGATCGGTAATTGGACAGACGAAGGGGAATCAGTGAAGGTCAGACTGGGGGGGAATGAGCAGCTGCTCAATGGGGGGCATCAGCAGCTGACAGTGGGGTTATGTCACAACAAGGCCATGGTGTGTGGCTGTTGGGGTGAAGAACCTGGGAGAAAACGTTGATGCCATAAAATTGTTGAACTTGATGTTGAGTCCAGAAGGCCACAGGGCCCCCAAACAGAAAGTTAGACACTGAGCTTTGCTGGAGCACTACAGCAAGTCTGAGACAGGGAACAGGGTGGGCTTTTAAAGTGGCAGATATGAGACAGCTCCGGGTCATTTTTCCAGATAGAAGATAGGCGTTCTGCAAAATAGCCACACAGTCTGCACTTTGATTCCCCAGTGTAGAGGAGAGAACACTGTGAGCAGTGAATGCAGTAGACTAGATTGTGTGAAGTGCTGCTTCATCTGGAAGGTGTGTTTGGGCCCTTGGATACAGAGGAGGGAAATGGGCAGGTGCTACACCCCCAGTGGCTGCAGGGGAAGGGGGGCGGGGGGTGTGGGAAGTGAAGGAGTGGACCAGTGTGTTCTAGAGGGAATGGGCTGTGGGCTGAATGCTCTGTAACTGAATACATGCCGTGGTGTAGGTCTGGCAGTGTCTTTGCAGAGAAAAGTCAAGTTAGCATTCTGAGGTGAATATGACTTTGGTTCAGAACTTTCTGTTCAAAAGTTTGTGATTTAATTTGATTTATTGCTGTCACATGTACCTGAGTACAGAGAAAAGTTCTATTTTGCAAGCAGAACAGGCAGATCGTAGCATATAAGGACATATGGATCAAATGGCTGAACAGTTCTGAAGAAGTTGTATCAGATTCAAACCGTTAATTCTGTTTCTCTGTCCACAGACGCTGCCAAACCTGTCTCTCCAGCATTTTGTTTCCAACTTCTGTCATCCGCTGTAGTTTGGTTCGACTAGTTCTGTACGTTTGCTGTGTTTTTTTGAGATTCGGAAAATGTTGAAATTCCAAAACCCGTTTCAAATTTCCCTTTTGCTTTAACTAAGGATAATTATCTGCTGTTGAACCTGGTCCATTTCAGACAGCTTGGGGATAATCGCTATTGTAGCCCATTTGAATAGTTGTCCACTGCTTTGACGACAAGCCACTTGAAGCAGTCATTGTCCGTCCTGAGAGCAGTCGCCCGTTGTCATTGTGACCAACCCCACTCAGTTGTCCCAGAATTGCTGCTGCTACAGGCCCATTGTGTGTCCCTTTGCAAGGTGAAAGGTCAAGAATGCTATTGGGGAGCGGGTCATGTGCTGTCTTTGAAACAGGCACATGAGAACAGCAAATCAGAAAATACTGTTGGCAGTTATTTTTGCCAAATCATTTTATGCTTCAAATTAGCAGAAAAGGAACGTCTATCTCTGGTAAATTTACCTCCATTCTTCAGAGCTTGGAATCTCATCTCAGCTCAACCCTCGGGATTTTCTTTGTTTTAATTTTGTTATAAGTGTTTGCTTAAAAAGTGGTTCAGGGTGCTTTTTGGTTTTGCAAAGTCTGCTAATTTGAATATTAGCTGCTCCTCTGAATGTGATTTGAGTATTTAATTCCAGGGTCTGTTTGTTCTTGTTTGACAGACCAGTTGGGTGGAGGGAGGTCTTGAAGGGGATAACTCAGGAAAGGGATGTGGGGGTGATTGGTGCAATGTGGGTTTTAGTGAGGGTGGATGGGAGGGAAGCAGATTTTACACGAGTAGGCAGTAGGCATCGCAGTCGGCTGATCATCCAATTTAGTCCCCTGTTCCCACTTTCTCCCTCTATCCTTTGATCCCTTTTAGCCCTATGAGCTGTATCTCACTCCTTGAGAATGTTCAATGTTTCAGCCTTGACCACTTTGTGGAAGAGAATCCCACAGGCTCCCCACTCTCTGGGCGAAGACATTTCTCCTCATCTCAGTCCGAAATGGCCTGCCCTGTATCCTCAGACTGTGACTTTGGTTGTGGGCTTCCTGGTCATTGGGAACGTCCTTCTTGTATTAATCTCTGTCTCGTCCTTTGGAATTTTGTGTTGTGCAATCCTCCCTCATTCCCCTAAACTCCATGAATATAGTCCTAATTGATCCAATCTCTCCTCGTGGCCGTTGTCCCTCCAGGAATCCGTTTGGTAAACCTTTGCTCCACTGCTTTGTGTCCTCGGGTCAGTGAGGACATAATGGCCTGGCTTGTTTTCAGAGTGGGTGGTGCACAGACACAGAGCTGGGACTTGAGCAGGTTACGAAATAGACAATGCAAAGAACTTTTGTGGTAAAATTGCAAAGGTTGTAGGATTTGGTCAAAAGAGTAAACCCAGTGACCATGTAGCCTGAGCTTTAACTCTGAACACCTTCCATGTTCATTGAGGGTGAGTTGGAGGTTTGGATTAGGAATTGGCTGGATGGAAGAAGACAGAGGGTAGTAGTTGATGGCAAAGTTTCTTCATGGAGTGCCGTCACTAGCGGTGTTCCGCAAGGATCTGTTTTGGGACCATTGCTGTTTGTCATTTTTATAAATGACCTGGAAGAGGGGTTAGAAGGTTGGGTGAGCAAGTTTGCGGATGATACGAAAGTCGGAGGAGTTGTTGACAGTGAGGAAGGATGTGGCAGGTTACAGCAGGATATAGAGAAGCTGCAGAGCTGGGCAGAAAGGTGGCAGATGGAATTCAATGTAGCTAAGTGCGAGGTGATTCACTTTGGGAAGAATAACAAAAAGATGGGGTACTGGGCTAATGGTCGGATACTTGGTAGTGTGGATGAGCAGAGGGATCTTGGTGTCCATGTACACAGATCTCTGAAAGTTGCCACCCAGGTAAATAGTGCGGTGAGGAAGGCATATGGCGTACTGGCTTTTATTGGTAGAGGAATTGAGTTCGGGAGTCCTGAGGTCATGATGCAGTTGTATAAGACTCTGGTGCGGCTGCATCTGGAATATTGTGTGCAGTTTTGGTTGCCATACTATAGGAAGGATGTGGAGGCACTGGAACGGGTGCAGAGGAGGTTTACCAGGATGTTGCCTGGTATGGAAGGAAGATCGTATGAGGATAGACTGAGACACTTGGGGCTGTTTTCATTAGAGAAAAGAAGGTTTAGGGGTGACTTGATTGAGGTGTACAAGATGATTAGGGGGTTATATAGGGTTGACAGTGTGAACCTTTTCCCGTGTATGGAGTCGGGTATTACAAGGGGGGGGCATAGCTTTAAATTAAGGAGGGGTAGATATAGGACTGAAGTTAGGGGTAGGTTCTTCACTCAGCGAGTTGTAAGTTCATGGAATGCCCTGCCAGTAGCAGTGGTGGACTCTCCCTCTTTATGGGCATTTAAGCGGGCATTGGATAGGTATATGGAGGATAGTGGGTTAGTATAGGTTAGGTGGGCTTGGATCGGCGCAACATCGAGGGCCAAAGGGCCTGTACTGCGCTGTATTGTTCTATGTTCTATGTTCTATGTTAACTTATCCCAGCTCAGGCTCACTGAGCTATAGCTCCCTGGCTTTTTCTCGCAGCCTTTCTTAAATAAAGGCACAACATTAGCCACTCTCCAGTCTTCCAGCACCTCACCTGTGGCCATCGATGGTCCAAATAACTCAGCGAGGTGCCCTGCAATTTCTTCCCTTGCTTCCCACAATGTCGTGGGATACATTTGATCAGGTCCTGGGGATGTGAGATGAAAGTGGAAGGAGGAACTGTTAATGGATGCTTTGAAAGTCTCCATCATCCCCTCGCACCCCTTCCACCAGTTTCTCCAGTTCTCTTTCCCCAGGGTGCCATCTTCCCTATTGTTGACAAGTCATTCACAAAGATTGTGAAGCAGTAGACTATAATGGGCAGTTACTTGTTTGTAATATTGTGCTGTTCAGTTGGGTTTAAAGTGGGCACCTGTTGTGCAAATGGCACAAAGTCCCAGCAGCAGCATGTCCTTACTGAGGAGGGATGTAGTTTTATTGATTTGATTTGATTTATTATTGCCACATATACAGAGATACAATGAAAAGTATTGTTTTTTTGTACTATCTAGGCAAATCATACCTTACATAAGTACATCAGGGTAACAGAACAGAATTAGAATATAATATGACAGCTACAGAGAAGATACAGAGAAAGATCAACTCTAATATATTGTAGGCAGCTCCGAGGAAGTTCACCAGATTGATCCCAGAGATGAGGGGTTTGTCTTTTGAGGAGAGATTAAGCAGTTTAAGCCCATGCTCGCTGGAGTTTAGAATAATGAGAGCAGATCTAATTGAGGTCTATAAGATGCTAAAGGGGATTGACAAAGTCAACGTAGAGAGGATGTTTCCTCACGTGAGGCAACCTAGATCAAAAGGTCATCAATTTAGGATAAGGGATGGATGTTTTAAAACAGAGATGCGGAGAAATTACTTCTCACTGAGGGTCATGAATCTGTGGAAATCACTCTCACAGCGTGTGGTGGGAGACATTAAGGAAATGTAAGGAGGAGATTGACAGGTTTTTAATTAGAAATGAGTCGAAGGCTTTTGTAGAGTGGGCAGGGAAGTGGAGTTGAGGCTGAGATGAGATCAGCCGAGATCATATTAAATGGCGAAGCAGACTCGAGGGCTGAATGGCCTTCTCCTGCTCCTAGCTCTGCAACTGCTCTTGTGAAGATATTGTCGAGCCTGACCTGCACAATTACCAGCAGAAGACTGCATGTGGAAAGTCCCCACGGGCTGTGGTGAAAAGCCCTTAAGAGTCCCTAAAGAAAGTGGGAAAATGTTTCAGCAGAGGAACCTGAATTTTCTTCTATCATTGCTGCCTCTGCCAGTGGGCGGATAATGAAATAGCCAGGAATGTGGCATGTGAAGGATGAGGCTGCCTGAATCCAACCGTGAAACTGCAAGCTAATTAATCTGTGTGACGTGGGCTTACAGCCAGAGTGGATGATGGGTGCATTTCTGAGTTCAGGAAGCCCACCTGATCCACAACGCTGCTGTATTTAAAATGTGGTCAGTCTGTGTGTGGCTGCTCCAGACTGGCATACAGCATCAACTTCACTGCAGGGCTGATTGCGTCCAGCACTTAAGGAGGACAGAATATGAAGAGAATGATTCCCAGGGTGTCATCATTACTCACTTCCCTTTAAGGCAGCCTCTATAGCATCGTCCCTTAGGGACACAGATATTGATGCCACTTTGATGCATGGGCTCTTTCTCTCCCAGCTGTGCACACCTTCTTTAATTCTGGGAACCAATAAATTTGGCTCATGGACTTCCTACCTCAGACTGTACCCCTCTTCTGGTGCAGTGGTAGTATCCCCATCTCTGGGTCAGAAGGCATTATTTATGCCAAAAACATGTTATAACTGATTATAAAATGTCTACAAGGTCTTTTTAAGTTCTAACAGAACTACTTCTCTGAAAATGATCCAGCGCCTTGTGACTCACTCTCCATCACATTAAAATGATTCAGAGAGAGTTAGGTAAGCCACATCAATGTCACCAGCCTCCAATGGGCAGGTTCTTAACGGCACCGAAAACTCATGTCAGCTTCACTTAATCAGGAGGCTACATTAGATCCAACAAAGTAGGATTCAAGCTTGGTGCAGGTGATCCGTAATGTTGGGTAATTCTCCCAAAAATACTGATGAGTCATTTTTCCACCCGCAGGACTCTGAGTTTCACCTTCCACATGATTCTGCAAAGCCTAGTCTCCTGCTATTCCAAAAATCCAACCCAGTACGTCAGTTGAAGTTGACTTGTCTTTTATAAAGTTTGATATGTTTTCTTTGCCATTGGTTGTACTCTTTGTAAAGCCCAGTAACCTGGATGCCTTTTAAAGTCGATGTCACCTTCAGTGATTTGTGTACACTTACTCAATATCTCTCCATTTCTGCACCCCTCTTTAGAATCTCATCCTTCAGAATCATAGAGTCATATAGCATAGAAACAGGCTCTTTGGCCCACCATGTCTATGCCAACCAACCATCATCAAAATGCACTAATCCTATTTACCTGCACTTGGTTTATAGCCTGAGACATCCTGGCATTGTAAGTCCTCATCCAGATGATCCTTAAATGTTGTGAGAATATTTGCCTTCACCACCTTCTCAGGCAGCACGTTCCATATTTCTACTACCCTCTGGGTAAATAAGATTTTCCCTCAGATCCTTCTAAACCACTGACTCTTCACCTTAAACCTGTGCCTTCTGGTCTTCGAGTTCTCTGCCGTGGGGAAAAGAGTCTCACGACCTACTCTGTTTTTGCCTGTCATAATTTTAGATACTCCAATCAGATCCCTTTCCCCAGCCTCTTCTCCTTTACTGTATGTTTCCTCTCCTCATTCTTCCTATCACATTGTATCATTTCACACTTGTCTTCATTAAATGTCATCTGTTACATGTCCACCCATTTCACTAGCCTAGTCATTTCCTCTTGATGTCTATCACTATCCTCCTGACTCTCCAGGATTTGGGCTATCCAGGCGGCATCTCAGCAGGTCCCAAACAACGTGGACTGTGCCGAGAAATACAGTCACAGAGTCCTAAAGTGCAGAGACAGGCCCTTTGGCCCAAACTGGTCCATGCCAACCAAAATGTCCATCCACACTAACCCCATTTCCCTGCACTTTTCTAAACCTTTCCTATCCATGTATTTGTTCAAATGCCTTTTAAATGTTGTTAATGTACACACCTCAATCACTTCCCCGGCAGCTCATTCCCTATCCGTACCACCCTCTGTGTAAAAACGTTGCCCCTCAGGTCCCCTTTTATTCTATACCCTCTAACCTGAGAAATCTGGGAGAATCACATGAGAAGCCAAGCAAGGCCGTTCCTGTTATTGGGAGCAATTTGGTGCATTTTCCAAATTAGTTCCAGACATTGAGACCAGATTCTTGTGGAGACCCAGCAGTGAGAGTCCATCAATGGGGATTATTGTTTGAGTGTTGTTGGAGCTGCACCCATCCAGGGCAAGTGGGAAGCATTCCATCACACTCCTGACTTGTGCCTTGTAGAAGGTGGACAGGCTCTGGAGAGTCAGGAGGTGAGTTACTTGCTGAAGGACTTGTAGCCTCTGACCTGCTCTTGTAGCCGCTTTGTTTATGTGGTGAGTCCAGCTGAGTTTTTTGTCAATGGTAACTCCCAGGTTAAGCTGACTGGCCTCTTGTTGCTGGCTGTATCACTTGTAACTGTCATGTGGGAAATCTAATTTCATTTTTCTTCTTTTTACAAACCTATTGCTATAACCAGTACATTGAAAGCATTTTGTTTGAAGGAATGATCTTACTTTAATTGTCCTAAAATGGAATGAACTCATATGAAAGCAAGCTCTCATTGTAAACCTCTCATTATAGCAAACAGTGATTAAAAATCTCTCCCAATAATAAACCCTCTTACAACAAACATGTTATGACAGATTCTAAGTACAAGCCGTTCATTTTAAGAAACTCTCATTTTAGCAAACCTCTCATGATGAAAAACAATTTCCCCAAAGCCTACACAGTCTAATAAAAGTGCTCAAGCCTTGTTCCATAGCCTCTTTTTGGCAACAAGATATATGCTGATATCACGAATAAGAAATATTTTCAGTTATTGTAAATGGAGCTGGGTTTTCCTGTTTACTGTTGTGTATGAAATAAGGGCCAGAACTGACAGCCTAACGGATAAACTCACAAAAACATGCAATGAATGTTTGGGGAGATTTAACTTTTCCTGAGACACTGGCTGTTGCAGAGCGCAGTAATTCTGCATTAAGAGAACCTTTATTTATTTGGTCTCTTATTTGTCATTCGTGAACATGGAACTACAATTTATGTACCAAATAAATTATTTGAGGATTATTTAGAAATCAAAAATATTTTAGAAGCAGCTCTGCTAGCAGTAAACAAAGGAAGCATCATTAATCTCTATCTTTAGCTTCCGGTGTGTACTCTAGTTTCTGCAGGTGCAAATTATTGTGTCAAGTTGAAAGATGATGTTGAAACCTGACTGCTGGGGTCAGGCTGTGGGAGAACAGGGGAGGGGTGGGGGTGGGTGGATTCTGGGTGCGTGGGGTGGGATGCAGGAATCTTTTCTCGGACTGACATCACAATGCCCCAAGTCAGCCTGCCTAACCCCATGTAAAGGAAAGTCACAACAGGCCCACTCCATTCTGTGTGATTGGAGAGCCCCCGTTGCTGTCATTCATGCTAACCATCAGACTCTCATTTCTGCTGCTCTTAGATGAACTGTCAAGCTCCTGGACTGGTTGGTTCTATGACATTTTATTTGTGACGAGCTTGTGATTTTCTGTTTGCTCAGTGAATTGTGTATTTGGTTTTCAATGAAAGGCACTGTGCCTGAATAATTATTTTAGAGTTGAGCTTGTGCTTTTTCCCCATTCTTAAGTCATTTGAAACTATGCATTAATAGCATAGCTTGAAGCTTATTTGGATTGATGTTTTCATTCTGTCAATACTGGGGTTATGAGGTGATTGTTAGATGCTCACTTCAAACCAGGGAGAGAAATGTGTTTGCCCTCTGAGTAAATTTTAATTTCAGGACAATTGTTTTGGTGACCTGTTTCTGTATATTAGGAGGAGATCCTCTCTGTTAGATCAGTGTAGTCTCTGCTCTTTGTTACTGATTACTGAATTCAGGCCATTCATTAATGCAAATCTGTTCAGCGAGATGAATGTAAATGATATATTAGGAGAGGTAGTGCCAGTATTCTGACTAGGTACAAATCAAGATGCATGATTAAGGACCTGAAATGACCAAAGCACTGAATACAACTAAGAGTCAATTATTAATTATTAAACAGCACAGTTTCTGAGATGGAAACATTTCTGAAGTATTAAGAAGTGAGATGTTCTGATTACATCCAATATATGGTCGTTTCTAATATCTGATGGACATTCCTAAAGCAATTCCGAAAGAAATTTATAGGAAAAATAGAAATGGCTTTAAATATTACATTTATTAAAAGCAGAAATTCTGGAAATGAACAACAGGCCAGTCAGCAGCCAAGAGGATAATAGGTATTAACATTTGGGACAAAGGCACATTCATTTCTGACATTTTATGTTTTAATGCTCCTATTGCACAGACGTCTTTCAAGAAGATTATCTGCACTGCTCATGAATAGTAATCATGATAAGCAACTATCACTATTATATCAAACAGTTACTCAATTAAGTAGGAATCAATTGTAATTGGAAGTTGAAAATGTAACATATTGCTGCAGTGAAACATCTATACCGGTTTATGTAACTTTATTCAGATAATCTCTTCTGTCATTTAACCCTTGGGAGTGGCTAATTTCTCAGCTCCTCTGGTGTTTAAGATTTTACCTAGTTACAAATATCATTACACTATCAGTTTGTCACGAATATCTGCAGATTAACATTTTCTTCACATATCTGACTGCAGAATGATAACATTTATGGTACAGAACAAGTTCTGTTGCTTTCAAGATACAAGTAAAAATACTCTTTCTAACATGATGTTCCCTCCCACCACTTCAGGTTTATTAACATACAGTCTAATGTTCTGATGCATGCAAATAAATATGAAGCTCCAGCTGCATGACTTACATAATCAGTTATGGTATAGCTGTTCTCTTGTATATGTTTGATTCCAACCAGCTTTTCTGTTGCTTCTGAACTATTGAATGTAACAACATTTCTCTACAGTCAATATGTGTGGTAGAAACACTGTGCGTAACATCTTGTACTCTTGATTATACAAAAATTAAATAATTTGCTGCCTTCTGTGGATATTGTGCTAAGATAGGGCATTCTCAAAACCAAACTTCCACTATTCAGAATAATTCTTTTAGTTACCAACTGCGGACACGTGCTTTGACTTTCTTTGACTGTTTTAACATAGCTCACAAAATTATTCCCTTTTCCTTATGATTTTCTTCAGTCCTCAAACATTACTTTTGGTATCGGTATGTGCATGCACAAGTATTTGATAGCAGTAGTCAGGAGATCAATTATTCAAAAATGGATTGTACCTTTGCTAACTAGTTGTACGGCTTCTCTTCTGATTACCTCCTGCTACATCAATTCAGTAATCCACCTCCCCCCACCACCCTTCCCCCATCCCCCAATCCCTGCATCCGTCATCACCTTCCATCTATTGGTATCTGCTTCTGGTCCATTGTATCCCTTTCCTCCATTTTGTCTCATTTTCTAGACTGATTTTTTTTTACAACCGCAAAATGGAGAAGCTCTTGATTACTCCCTCTGTTTGTGATGGAGATAGTAGGATTTTTAAAATTAAAAATAGGTTATTCATACAGGAATAGTATCTTTGTGCTACATGATTTATAAAAATCAGATTTTACCTTTTGGATAGGAAACATAACAGTTATTTTGAATCATTTACTTCATACTGCAATAAAGACTATCCATAGCCTTTTGAAGATATGTTACTCATTGTCAGCATATTATGCTGAAATGGCTCAGAGCGTTTTAAAAGAAAGCTTGGTGTCACTTTTAATTAATAGTAATCAGATTGAAAAAGATAACATATTCTTTTCCTGACTTACTTATCTAAGATCCTGTAAGATACTCATTCCAATCACATCTTTTTGTTTCATTCAAAACTATGTCATGAGTTATATAATATGTTTTGAACACATTACAATATATTTTTAGTTGTATAAAGACAAAGCTCCTGGTTCAATGCATTTCATCATCTCTGAAACTGACATCTGCAATCAGTGATATATTATTTGTAGCAATATGTGACAGAATCAATTCCAGATCATAAAAAGAATAATTATAGCAACAGAAAATGTACATACAATTTCAACAATTTAGTATGAGTGGAGTTCTTTAAGAGAAACTTGAAAAAAATGTAAACATGACATTTCTTGCCTTTAGATTATGCACTAAGCACATGAGCAATAAATCTTTAAATCCAAATAGTCTCCGCAATAGTAATCCTAAGGCAGGATAGGACATGGTCGCTATAATATGGTCTGGACATATTACAGTTCATAATCCTTCACCATTCAAGAGCACCCACCACTGGTCCACTGTGGTTGCCAGCTAAGTTTATACAAAATTCATTTTTCCCTCATTTTCCTCTTGTCTTCTTTTTAATTAAAGCTGCCTGTATGTGCAAATGCATCTGAAATTATTAGTGTACAATGTTTTGGAGTAGCTCTGTGCAGTACAGTTAGCAATCATCGAAAACCAAATATATATGTAAAAAGTACATCCTCTCAAGGAAGTGTAAGACATGAAAACAGAAGACATTTAAATATTTTATCAGCTTACTCTTGAAAAAGATTGAGTTATACTGTCAATTAAAAGGCTGCATTTAAGTAGAATGATGTCAGTTTTTCCCATTTTACTGTAATTCTAAACTTGAAAAGCAGTATTGCTGAAGTTCAAAAAATGATGTACACATTATACATTTTTCATATAATAATTACACTGAGAATTGAACAACATAATTTCATTTTATTTTACTCATTCATTAAAAAATAATTTAGAAGGAGGGGTTGTAATCCTAAAGCTATGTTTAATGGCATAGATAGGAATAATCAAGTCTGTGTACATGTATGAATAAAACAATTACTCCAGTTACTTCATTCTATTCAATAATACAGAGTTTTTTAAGTTTCTGTAATATTCAGAAACACAAAAGAATGCATTGAACAATTAACAATGTAATCAGCTGTTTGTTAAACTAATGAAAGATTTGTTGCTGAACCCATGTTACGTCTTTTCCACCATTCTCCCATCTGTTATAAATCTAACTGGATAACAGGCGAGTGTACAAAAATGTTCATCCTAATCACTGTATAATGGCAGGGACTTATGTCCTTAACACAGTTGATTTGTTTTTCAGGGTTTAAAAGTAGATTATTTCCATGGTGCAGGCTTAGTGTAAGCTGTTGAAAACAACAAGCAGTGCACTTCAGTCTGCTTTTGGGAAGTTAGCCAAAAGTAACCTGATTAAAAGGGTGTTTTTTCTAAATTAAACTGCTTTGGAAGTTGCTTTTGTTTAGATAGCATTGGGCCAGAAACAAGTTGTTTTTCGAGTAGCACAGAAACTATTAAAGAAAATTAAAAGTAGCTTTACCTAAGTTACTCCATTAAAAAAAATAACATTTATCTTCTATGTCAATTGTAGAATTGCATCATTTCCAAAAATTAAGAAGATGATTCATGTTAGCTATGTTCAGAGAATGTAATTAATGGGAAAATGCTTGGTTTATTTTTAGCCCTTATCAGCCAGGATTGAAAAGCTACATTTCAAATCCTGCTGTCAATAAAATACAAATTTAATTATCATTAAAAAATTAAATGAAAGCAGCAAACTTGTTAAAATCAGTATTAACTCAAGATGCTCTTTACTATAATCGTTGCTGTTCATGTACAACATTTGTGACACTAATTGCAAAAATATACCAGCTATGCAACATGATCAAAATAATATAATGTCTGCATCTCTGTCATATTAAGCAGTTGTATGCTTGTATGCAGGTGTTTTAGAATATATTTTATATGCTTTATTATTTTCTCCATTTGTAAAGTTATTTTTACTGGTATATAAAAGTCTACAAAATGACAATGCGCTGCAAATCAATGAACTGCAGTGCTTTGGGGGGATGGGGCTGTATGCAGTGAAACACTATCATACAGATGTGAACATAAACTGAGAAAGCTATTTGTCCTTCTGGACTTTGAGGTCCTATACCAAAGAGAATCCAACCAGGTTAATGATTTCTTATTCAGAGAGGAACAACTTTAGACTTGCTATGCCTAACGACTGTAATAATCAAATAAATAAATATACATTTTAAGTTTCCAAATCTGACATTTTGTACAAAGTAACTGCAATCAGAAACCAGTGTTCATAAAATGTATTGCTTCATTTAAAATTGCAAACATTGTAAAATGTTCTTTAGCTTGGGAAGTTCTTTAAAAAAATGTTAATTCAACAGAACAGTAGTTATGTTATGGCAAGACACAGTAAAAATGAAATGTTTTTGTGTGCCTGATGTACAATAACTTCATGTTATTTGGGGGAATTACAATGAGATAATTTTGTTTGCTTTAGTGATATTACATATTTGGCACTTCCTCAGCTTTGTAATATGATTTGTAAATAAATGAAAAACATCCTTACGATCTTGCCTGCCAAACCTCAGCACTGGAAAATTTCACTTTAATAAATTCATCCTGAATTTAATAAAATTTCTACAGTATTTCTGTAATGATCATGATGACAGTACACAAGAAAGATGCGTGTTAATATCTTGTAAACAAGTACAGTAGTAATCCTATGAAAAATTTTTTAAAGCTCCATATTTTTGTTTTTGCATAATTCTTGTCCAGTACATTATCACTAGCTCTCCTTTCAAATTTTCTTCTGTAGCTGCTGTTTCTTTTTCTATGTTATTTCGTTTGAAAGCGTACCAGCGTCCCTGAAAATGTTTGTTCTTCATCACTGGTTACATTAGCAATGGTACAACAGGCCATCAATTTACTGTTCTCAAGTAACTGTGCCCTTCAGCATGGCATTCTATTGAAAGGAACAGAGCCTTGCCAGATAAGTTCAGCACAACCAGCAATAAAACACAAATGCTGCTTTGTCAAGTCACAAATAATTACTTGGACAAGTGCCTTAGAGTGAGGCAAACATTATAAAACAACATTTCAAACAGCAAAAACAAAGAGGCAATTCACTCTCTCCATTATTTTTAATGACATTTGGTAAAACAATCACTGAAAATTTGCCACCGATTACAAGTATCTTGTTAATTGGTTACGGGAATTAGTTTGCCTATTGAATATATTCAAAATTATAACAAAAGCAAGAGATTTCTAGGTTTTGAAAATCCATATGCAATTTTTAATGTACAAATTTGATATCATCATGCTTTTAATCAACAAAATGTTTGGAAAATTAGCAGAAGGAATGTGATTATATAAAAACTGTGCATTTTTTGTAAGAACAGGAAGTGGAAATTCTTTCTAGATTGACATTGATAATTTAGTGAGTCTATCAGAAAATCTACCAACCAATTTTGTTCCCTGTATCTTTAGTTTAGTAACTATGTATTAACAGTCTTTTTTAAAAGTTTGGCGCAGCTGCTTCTTTAAAGAGCATTCAGTCCCACCAACTTGCTCCATGGTCAACCAAAATTCAAAGGTCCTTCTGTATTGAGGAGATTATATAATATATATTAATTTAAGTAAGCACAGAGTGCAAATCTTCTTTAATTATGCACAGCTAATGTTCCGAAGTAACATTGTAAAAGCGCACAGAGCAGAACTTAAATAAAAACAAAATTGTAAAACACCTTTCTATTTTGACTTTCAATAGTGAAGTAGAGTTCTTGAAGTGTTAAATGACCAATAATGCAATCTAAACCCTCTCTTTCAGCTTCTCCACCTTTGTAGTCACTGAATAAAAGATGATGGCTATTCGGTTTCAGCATTGTTAAAGTAGGGTGTTATCTCCAGGCTGGAGAATGCAAGGCTCATCAATACAAGCAGATGCAGTTGTTCTTGGGCTATTTTCCATTGGGCTTAAAACTATTCAATGGAAAAGATATTGTAGTTTTAGAAATTGATTTCATTTCAGTGTAAAAATTAATCCATATCATTCTCCAAATGGATGAACTAATATTTCATTTGACATTTGTTTCTGTATAATTTTCTCAAAATAATTTTCTTACCCCATGTCTTCTCTTTATAAGTATACATTCTCACATGGATAGTCACTCTTAGCACATATTCATGTTTGACAACATAACTTGTCAACATAATATAACCTTGTACTCAGGTCGGTGTTTTTATCAAGTGAAGCTTCTTCGGTTGATCTTTGTAATGTAGCATCACAATCATTTTGGCTTTTAAACTCCTTTATTTCATTTTAGAGCAAAGCAAATCTGTGTTTAAAGAGTATATTATGAAGAATTACTTATTAAAATATCGTTGATAAACAAATACAATGTCTGGTTATGTGGAGCAACCAATATTCGGGAATTACTGGACTGCTGCTGAAAAGGGGTCTCCATGCATTATTTGAATGCAAAAGCTAACAGTGTGGACCACAGCTTTGTTCTTCTGCATTACTAGTTTTTAGAATGAAGGCCATAATCTGTATTACATAGGATCATTAAATTCTGCATTTTACACTTGAGCAACTGCATTTTGATTATCTATTGCATTTCAAAGTAAGCAGATTTGCTTCTTGAGACTTAATTACTTGCTGCAGGATTTCCCATTATTGTAGTCAGTTAATAAACATGGTTGAAACCACTATTAGAATTAAAATGATGCTGTGAAGTGATAAACAAACAGCAATGTATTTACTTTTAGCACTAACTATTGAAAATCCAAACTAAACAATCATAGAATAGCACAGTGATTTACATCATTGTTCATCTTAAGCATCAGTCATTTAAGTTGTATTTTCCTGGGCACCAAATGAGTGATAAAAATAGCAAAATCGTTAGAATGGTTTATTTTGAAAAACGATTTAAAGTGATTAGACTAATGCCTAACTCTTCCTAGAATTCCCCTTATATTTTTGGAGTCTTTATCTATGCCTCAGCTTTCGTCCATACCAGCAACGATCAAGGTCATTTTTTTATTGCAATGTTTTTTAGACATTGAGCCACAAAGAGAAATTCAGTGGGAAATTATATTACATACTTACCTACATGCACTGATATCAAGTTACTGAGCTAGTATGCTGTAGAATGGGAGCTTGTGTCATTTCCAAGCCCTGCAGGTATATTTGAAAATTTTCAGTACACCTATTCGGATCTTTGTTGCATCCACAAAAACTCCATTCTATATTCTGTGTTAATTATCTTAACTTCGTTTTAATTTGGATCAGACATTCTGATTTTATTTCTGAAGTATTTATTTGCTAGCTTGATTGATTATGTTGAGTTGGTTTTTAGTTTGTTCTGCTGTATATGAATTGATATATACCTGTCAATAGATTGACATTTTGAGCTGAATTCTGGATTAGTGGTGCTGGAAGAGCACAGCAGTTCAGGCAGCATCCAAGGAGCAGTAAAATCAACGTTTCAGGCAAAAGCCCTTCATCAGGAATAAAGACATTGTTTTTACCATTTTGAGCTGAATGTCAGTCTTTTTCTATTTGAATAATACTTACATACACCAATAATGAGTGATGAAATATTCAGGGTGTTTCTGTCTTCTTCCCTGTAAAATGCAAGTATTTGTCTCTGACAAATTTTGGACAATAGATTTCAAAATGATTTCAGTACACAGTCCATTCTGTAAACTCGCTTATATCATCCTCACTCGATTGTCTACTGTTTATTGCATCCTCTAAATAAAAAAGAACCAATCGCAAATCACAAAAGAATGAATAAATAAAATATTTCAGAAAATGAGAAACTGATGTATCAACCAACTCATCATTTTCTCCCATTAAAGATTCACAAACTATATTATATATGTAAATACATAAACATTCAAATCAAGAGGTTGTGTACAAAACATTTAACTTTTAATCTGATCAGGAAGATGCAAAAAACTGCATTAGCATTGCAAGAATGTTGGTAGCAATTTCCATAGCTTGCCAGCAGTGTAAAATAAAACAGCTTAACTGGTGTCTCTCTTTCCACATTGTTAGCTTTTGCATTTATGGTAGAAGGGCATCATAATCAGAATGCCATTTTCCATTTTTACCTTTTTAAGTACAGACAATAATTATTGTTGGTAAAGTCGTACTGTTCAATGTGCTGACTGATCCCCTTTGATTTTATTGAAATAATTTTGAATATTTAAAAGTAAACAAGGCTATCAGCCTCAGCTCCATTTTGTATGATCTTTAGTAACTGCTAATTCTGCAAATGCACTTTCTATTGAAACAGTCATTAGATCTGATTGTTGGTGAGCTTTTATGGCTCTATTGTTATTAATGGGGTCTCTCTGTGTAATGATATAAAGAGTCAGCTGCATCACTGATTTCAGTCATTCTGTCAAATACCTGAGACACTATGATGCCACTGTTCCCATTTCACTTGAAACAACAATGAGTGGTTTTATTTTCACAGAGGTGAAAGGTTACAATAGGGTTTTTGACCAGGAGGGGCATTGGTGCTAGCAGAACCCATTGCCTTGTAGAGCTTTGTACCTCTAGCTTCCAGATTCTTCTGCAGCCTCTCAGCGCAGATACTGATACATGGTACACCCAGAGTGAATGTGAAATTAGATATCACACTTGCACAGCTCTGTTTGCAGCTGCCCAGAAACTCAAAGGAATGGATGGATTGCAAAACCAACAACACTAATGTAAATTGACCACCTTACAACTGGTCAGATGCCACTAAAGTGCCTTCAAAAGATTTCTTTACTCCTTTCTGTCCCACAGCATCTCAGTGTTGTGCCAGATTCTGCAAATGGGTGAAAGGAATGCTTGTTTATTCACTTATGGGATGTGAGCATCACTGGTTTTACTAGCTGCCCTTTGAGAAGGTGGGAGTGAGCTGCCTTCTTGAACTCATTCCTGATGAAGGGCTTTTGCCCAAAACGTCAATATTCCTGCTCCTCGGATGCTGCCTGACCTGCTGTGCTGTTCCAGCAACACTCTCATCTTGACTCTGATCTCCAGCATCTGCAGTCCCCACTTGCACCCTGTCTTCTTGAACTGTTGCAGTCCACCTGCTGGGGATTGACCCACAATGCCATTAGGGAGGGAATTCCATGATTTTGACCCAGCAACACTGAAGGGATGGTGATATATTTCCAAGTCAGGATGGTGTGTGGCTTGGAGGGGAACTTGGAGGATGTGGTGTTCCCATGTACCTGTGGATTTTTTAACTCACTGTACACAGTAGCATTTTGCTCAGGTCAAACCTCTCATTGTTTTTGAGCAGCGACATGTTTTGATTGTCCAGGAATCTGAGCATGGGTAAAGCTATTTGAATCCCCTCAGCTGGGTGATCGCCAGTTGTGTCAGAACACTCTGGTTAAATGATTGTGGCCTGGAATTTAGCACAGACATCAGCACTCTGATGTCCATCCTGCACTTGCCATTGGTAGGATCACCTTAGCAGCTACACCACAGATTGTTGGCCAATTGGCAGACAGCTAACTTGGGACATGTGGGTGAACCCCTGATGCTCCAGACCCAGTCAGAGGGCGTGGAGATTTGAAACGACTCCAGACAAATCGGGAGAGATGACTTCAGCTGAGGCAGCCAAGATACCTCAAGGGCGAGTCAAGTATCTTTGAAAATAATGTGTGGAAAATCAAGGAACTGAAATGGAGGGGAAGACTCTCTGGGCAGATGCTTGTTGCTATGACAAAACCCATGGTTCCTCTTTGGGCTATCGTACCCCTTTGTCCAATAGTTCCCAGGGGCTGATTCCGGGAGGGTCCCTCGATGAAACCAGCAACTTGGAGAGCTGCCTCCCCATGAAGGGGAGAGGAGAGCTGCCTCCCCATGAAAAAAAAGGCATCAACAGCAACTTGAAATGGTTTTGAATTGGGCTTATAACTGCGGTAATTGTGATAATTCAAAGTTTGTGAGAAGATTTGTAGCCCGGGTGCTCGTTGCTGTGGTTCTGTTCGCCGAGCTGGAAGTTTTTGTTGCAAACGTTTCGTCCCCTGTCTAGGTGACATCCTCAGTGCTTGGGAGCCTCACAGGAGGCTCCCAAGCACTGAGGATGTCACCTAGACAGGGGACGAAACGTTTGCAACAAAAACTTCCAGCTCGGCGAACAGAACCACAGCTGTAATTGTGATAATCACCAGCTTTGTTCTTTTCAGCTGGTTAGTTTAGGTAGATTGGCCATTATGGAGCCTTCCTGATGAAGGGCTTTTGCCTGAAGCGTCGATTTTCCTGCTCCTCAGACAATGCCTGACAGCTGTACTTTTCCAGCACCACTCTAATCTTGACTCTAATCTCCAGCATCTGCAGTACCCACTTTCACCTAGATTGCCCCATAGTGTCCAGGCTTGTGCAGGCTAGGTGGGTTAGCCATAGGGTTACAGGGATAGGGGTGGGGGAGGAGGTGTCTGACTCTTTGGAGGGTCAGTGCAGACTCGATGGGCTGAATGGTTTCTTTTTGCACTGTTGGGATTCTATGATTTGATCCAGTCGCTGATAGCAATAGTGTGTAGCAGGGAGTTGTGCAGATATAGTTGAAATATTAGTTGGCCAATATTTGTCAAGAAAATAGGAACCGTGTGTAATTTTTGGCTAAGCATCAGTGTCATTGAGTTTCATGGAGGGTTTCTCACCATGAAGCTCTCTGAGCTCTCTCGTTGTCTTTTATCAAACTCACCCTTGTTAACTACCCACCCCGAGAACATAACACCCCTCTTGTCTGATCCCCATTCAATCACACACTGTTCCAGGAAGAACTCATCACTCACTGGAAATCAGGTGAAAGACCCCCATCTTTTAAAGGCCATTGTGACCAACCTGACACTCTGATGCTGCCCAGTTCAATGATGGACAGAGTCTCATTGTGTTGGTGTTGGAGTAGATGGCACCACGACTATCCAACAAGGACCTGAAAGTCCTTGTAAAGGGGATGATGCACAGGAAGGACACTCTTTACCCAGTCTGAGATCACTACCAGAGTCAGTGTGGTCCTCACGGTTCAGAGAAATGGCCAGCAGCATTGCAAGAAGGTCAGTGATCTTCTCCTTTTAGCTATAGTCTTCAGTCTGCAACCTCACACTCACTCTACCCCTGCTGCTGCACCCACCTCCCACCACAGCTCACACTCTACCACTCTCACTGAGACCTGCAACATCTTCCTTCACTCACTCATTCTCACACCTCCTGCCCCAACCTCCCACATCACTGACCCCTGCACTGACTCCTCACTCACTCGGGGTACCTCACACAGCATTCAACTCAGCTACGCCACCCACTTTAGTCTTGTTCACTCCCTCTCTTTCTTTTGTTCCAGGAGAAAACAGCCCACAACAGGGTGGAGAGAGCCAGGATGGGTGCAAGGCTGTCAGGCATCAGGCGTATGAGGGGAGAATGCTGCCCTTCCCTGGAGAAGATAGCGACCCCATCTACAGAGGTGTCGAGATATCCATGTTACACCAACTGAGTAAGTCCCACTTTGCATTCCATTGCAACCCGTACACTGACCCCATTGTCCCTGTCTAACATTGCTTTCCACAGCTAACCACGGGCTGAGACACCTTGTCTCTCTTGTGCCTTGCAGCTGCCAGTAGCTTGTCCCCCAGTTCACTGCCTGAGCCACCTCCCTCATCACCGAGGTCGAGGGAGCAGCAGTAATGCTGCTTCCTGTACCTCCCACGAGCTCAGACAGTGAGCCCTCATGTGGTGGAACCCTCATGTTCAGGAAGAGTGTTGCTGAACAAAGAGACCTTGGAGTACAGGTTCATAGCTCTTTGAAAGTGGAATCGCAAGTAAATAGGATAGTGAAGAAGGTGTTTGATATGCTTTCCTTTATTGGTCAGAGTATTGAGTACAGGAGTTGGGAGGTCATTTGGCGGCTGTACAGGACATTGGTTAGGCCACTGTTGGAATATTGCGTGCAATTTTGGTCTCCTTCCTATCAGAAGGATCTTGTGAAACTTGAAAGGGTTCAGAAAAGATTTACAAAGATGTTGCCAGGGTTGGAGGATCTGAGCTACAGGGAGAGGCTGAACAGGCTGGGTCTGTTTTCCCCGGAGCTTTGGAGGCTGAGGAGTGACCTTATAGAGGTTTAGAAAATTATGAGGGGCATGGATAGGATAAATAGACAAAGTCTTTTCCCTGGAGTCAGGGAGTCCAGAACTAGAGGGCATAGGTTTAGGGTGCGAGGGGAAAGAGACAAAAGAGACCTAAGGGGCAACCTTTTCATGCAGAGGGTGGTATGTGTATGGAATGAGCTGCCAGAGGATGTGGTGGAGGCTGGTACAATTGCAACATTTAAGAGGCATTTGGATGGGTATATGAATAGGAAGGGTTTGGAGGGATATGGGCCGGGTGCTGGCAGGTGGGACTAGATTGGGTTGGGATTTTTGGTTGGCATGGACGGGTCGGACCGAAGGGTCTGTTTCCATGCTGTACATCTCTATGGCTCTATGACTCTAAGTCTGGGACCATTAACTGGTGAGCAGCTGAGTGTGTGGCCAGCCAAGGAGGACTACCCAGAGACCAGGCCCAGGCAGGAGAGGAACCCGTGGCACTAGCTGTCACACAATCATATGGCTGCCTTCATGGATGGGTTGGTGGCTTCCATGGCGAACCAGGCTCAGTGCCCTCAGTGTGTGCTGGCCACATACTCGCACCTTCACTCCATTATCCTGACACTGGGCCCCAGGACTGACAGCTTGGCTGCAGTGGGCAGGGAAGCTCAGTGCCAGTTTGGAGGGATATGCGCTGGGTGCTGGCAGGTGGGACTAGATTGGGTTGGGATTTTTGGTTGGCATGGACGGGTCGGACCGAAGGGTCTGTTTCCATGCTGTATATCTCTATGGCTCTATGACTCTAAGTCTGGGACCATTAACTAGCGAGCAGCTGAGTGTGTGGCCAGCCAAGGAGGACTACCCAGAGACCAGGCCCAGGCAGGAGAGGGACCCATGGCACTGGCTGTCACACAATCATACGGCTGCCTTCATGGACGGGTTGGTGGCTTCCATGGCGAACCAGGCTCAATGCCTTCACTCCATTGTCCTGACACCGGGCCCCAGGACTGACAGCTTGGCTGCAGTGGGCAGGGAAGCTCGGTGCCACCTCTGGGGTCCTCTGGAGGCAGGATGATGTCAGGGGCCATCCAGCCAGAGGCTCCCCAGAAACGTCCAGACACTGCCCAGCCCTTCACCTCCCATACCCTACTTCGCCACCCTCCCCACCCACCTTGGAAATTTATGCCAAACAGGAAGACCCTCAGTATTTTAGGGTCATTCTAGGTCATTACCCACTTCCCATCCAGGCTTCACCATATCCCCATCCCCTACGAATACAGTTGCCCACTTCACAATTGCAGTCCGTCCTCCTCTTCACCCCACTCTCCCCATCCTGCAGCCCCTAATCCCAGTGAACAGCTTCCCATGATGGTGGGCCAGGACTGATCCATAAACCGTACCACGTATCTCAGAGGTCTAGATCCCTCAACCAGGAATGCCCCAACTGGCTGACTGACTGTGGACAATCCCCATGGATTGGTGTTGGAGGCTGCCATTGACTTGCTGTGCCGGGACTCCCTGACTGATGAGTATCTCTGTAGACTTTGGTGAGGAGCACTCCCTGCAAGATGGTGAGACCCTGTTTGCTTCACACGCTGTGTGAGTTTGCCACATAAGCTGCTGGCACATAGCTCTGGGGTGGGACTGAGAGACTGAGGGCTGCTGGGAAAACTGACCCAGTTAGAAACAAAAAAAAATGCAAGTATTGGAATCCAAGGTAGATAAGCAGGAGGCTGGATGAACACAGCAAGCCAGGCAGCATCAGGAGGCGGAGAATTCAACGTTTTGGGGAAGGGTTACACCTGAAATGTTGACTTCTCCACTTCCTGATGAGGTTGGGTACACTGATACCCCCAAGGCAAGCTCTGCCAGGTTATCTGACTGCACCAATGGGCAAGGCAGGAATGTTGTGAATCCTATTGGGCACTACATGCAAGCAGCCCTGAGGTCCAGCCTGGTTTGGCTACTGGTGCCTGTCCGTGCTACACACACAGTGTTCTCACAGCAGCTTTTCACTCCTCATGGCTGGTGTGCCCTGCAATGCAGCTCTGTACTTTGTAAGTGTCCTACAAGTGGGTCAGAGCGGTGCCAGGAGGATCCTGGGGGTTGGCAAATATTGGATGGCAGTACCTGTTCAACTGATACCAATGGATTGTGGATTCTGAGATAGAGTCATAGAGCCGTACAACACAGAAGCAGACCCTTCAGTCCAACTCATCTGTGGGTGGCACGGTGGTTAGCACTGCTGCCTCACAGCGCCAGAGACCCGGGTTCAATTCTCACCCCAAGGAAACCGTGTGTGTGGAGTTTGCACATTCTCCCCATGTTTGTGTGGGTTTGCTCTGGTTTCCTCCCACAGTCCAAAGATGTGCAGGTTAAGTGAATTGGCCATGCTAAATTGCCCGAAGTGTTAAATGTAGGGGAATGGGTCTGGGTGGATTGCTCTTCGGAGGGTCGGTGTGGACTTGTTGAGCCAAAGGGCCTGTTTCCACACTGTGTCTAGTCTAATCCCATCCCATTTGCAAGCAATTCCAAACCCTACCCACTAATCTGTTTAATTTTAAGAAAAAGTAATCCTGCACAAACACCTGGCCTATTCCAGGATTTCTGCTAACCTGGGTCTAAAGATTTGCATACTTTTATAAAATCTGTAATTATTATTATGGCTCTGTGAATGGTGGCACTCAATTTCCTGTGTGTTCCTTGTGTAAGGCGTAACACAAGGAGGTTGGGGAAAATTGGGTGAGATATCCAGCCAGGATCTTCTTACTGAAAGCAAACAGTCTAATTTTTCAACTAAGTGTTACATTCCCACAATGGATTCCCACCAGTGAGTGGTGACAGGTTTACTTGCATTTCTTTATCATTGAATCTCACTCCTTACTTCATCTCCCCTTATTAATATGTTGTTGTCCATTCCCCAAGCCTCCTGATAGAAACCAGACATTGAAAGTTCTTGATGTGAAAGTCAGAGCAGGTCAGTGGTGATTCGAGTTCACGACTTGCTCCTTCAGACCTCTACCCTGGGGATCTGGCACCAGTGTCTCGGGGCACCTTCCACTGGGTAGTGACCTGATGCATCCCACTTCCACAGACCTGGTTATCTGACATGTGGGCGGCACGGTGGCACAGTGGTTAGCACTGCTGCCTCGCAGTGCCAGAGACCCGGGTTCAATTCCCGACTCAGGCGACTGACTGTGTGGAGTTTGCACATTCTCCCTGTGTCTGCGTGGGTTTCCTCCGGGGGCTCCGGTTTCCTCCCACAGTCCAAAGATGTGCAAGTCAGGTGAATTGGCCATGCTAAATTGTCCGTAGTGTTAGGTAAAGGGGTAAATGTAGGGGTATGGGTGGGTTACGCTTCGGCGGGTCGGTGTGGACTTGTTGGGCCGAAGGGCCTGTTTCCACACTGTAAGTAATCTAATCTAATCTCTACATCATTATGACACATCTCCAGTCTATTTGCAGTACCGTTCTGCGCTTTTGTGCTGCACTTTGGAGCACAGCACCTCCTATCATTTCAATGGTACTGCAAGGACACTTGTGCAGAGAGACACATCCCAATCTCATGGACCTGGCCAGGGTGCTCAATTGCGCTCTGAGTGATCACTCTCTTTGAGCTTGGTTGGACGCTCACAACATCTCTGCTTTGCCTTTCATTTTGGCTCTTTGCCCCCTCAACTGGAGCAAATAGGTTGAGAGTACTTCTGCCTTACCTTTCTCTTTATCACAGACACAAAGCCAGGTATTGGTCATTGCTGTCAGAAGTCAAGGGGCTGGACACGTTGCTGTATGGCATTGTGTTATATCATTCAAGGAACAGGGAAATCGACGTTTCGGGCAAAAGCCATTCCTGATGAAGGAATTTTGCTGCGCCTTGGATGCTGCCTGAACTGCTGTGTTCTTCCAGCACCATTAATCCAGAATCTGGTTTCCAGCATCTGCAGTCATTGTTTTTACCCCATTGTGTTATATCAGTCCCACACCTGCACCATCTGAGGCAACATCCTGGTGAATATCCTCTGCATTCTCTCCAGTGCACTCACATCCTTCCTATAGTGTGGGGACCAGAACTGCGCACAGTACTCCAGCATAGTGAAGGTGGTGTTTGGTACGCTTTCCTTTATTGGTCAGTACATTGAGTGCAAGAATTGGGTGGTCACGTTGCGGCTGTACAGGACATTGGTTAGGCCACTTTTGGAATATTGCGTGCAATTCTGGTCTCCTTCCTATCAGAAAGATGTTGTGAAGCTTGAAAAGGTTCAGAAAAGATTTACAAGGATTTTGCCAGGGTTGGACGATTTGAGCTATAGGGAGAGGTTGAATCAGCTGGGGCTGCTTTCCCTGGAGTGTCGGAGGCTGAGGGCTAAGAGACATGGATAGTATAAATAGACATGGTATTTTCCCTGGGGTGGGGGTGGGGGAAGGTGGGGAGGGGAGTCCAGAACTAGAGGGTATAGTTTAGGATGAGAGTGGAAAAATTTAAAAGGGACCTAAGGGGCAACCTTTTCACACAGATGGTGGTATGTATGGAATGAGCTGCCAGAGGAGTTGGTAGAGGCTGGTACAATTACAACATTTAAAAGGCATCTGAATAGATACATAAATAGGAAGGTTTAGAGGGATATGGGCTAAATGCTGATAAACAGGACTAGATTAGTTGAGGGTATCTGGTCAGCGTGGACTAGTTGGACCAAAGGGTCTGTTTCCATGCTGTACATCTCCATGACTCTCCGATTCTATGGCTGAACCAACATCTTGTACAGCTCCAGCATAACACCCTGCTCTTATAAACTATGCCATGACTCATAAAAGCAAACATTCCATATGCCTTCCTAACTACTCTGTCCTGTTACTTTCAGGGATCTGTGGACAAGCACACCAAGATTCCTCGGTTCCTCTGTGCCTCCTAATATATTGCCATTCATGGAATACTCCCTTATCTTCTTCCTTCTTCCAAAATGCATCACCTCACAATTTCCTGGTCTCTGCCCACAAAAGCAGGACAACAATTTTCTCCTTGTCTGCAGATGTCTCAAAGTGTGCAGTATGGTTCTGGACAGTTTGACTGCGTAGACAATGGCCTGTTAAATATCGTGGACGTGCTGAGGATCTCAGCAATGATTAGAACTTCCGTCCAAGGCAAGTGAGAGAATTGGGCTAGCACTGGGCAGGTGGTGTGCCAGAGCGGTGTGGTATTTAGTTACTGATGTGAACTTGGCAGGACCACATAAGGAAACTTTCTAGGTCTTACAGAGGGAAATCCTCCATGAACCTCAACAAAAAATGACAGCCACCTTCTGGTAAGATTTCACCCACACATTCAGGCTGAAGAGGTAACAACATATTAATTGGAGGATTGAGACCTATGTAAACTGATGCCAATTTTGACCTGTAGATTATTGTATCAGAATGAGGATGTATTTTACATGTTAAGCCACTGCCTTTGCATTGAGGTAGTGGCATCTGTCATTTTCACACTGAAGATAGTGGAAATTTCCAACATTCAAAGTTATAAAAGGGTTAATTCTAACTCCTTGATCCAACATTTTTTGGATAATCCCTAAACCTAGCGATGTGATTATCACTCCTGTTATGCATAACATTCAAGTGAATTTATTTTGCTAATCAGAGAATAGAAAGTTGCCAAACACTCCGGAATTTAATTTGGAGAAAATTAGTAATTGAATTAGTCCCCAAGTCTTTTACTTATTGTCGATTTTATAAATGTCAGTTCTCTCATTAGCATTTGTGATTGAAAGCTCTGATTCAGCAAATGAAGAAGTCCAATTTTGATGCATATTAACAATGGGATGGGGGAGGGGCCACTCTAGAAATCCTTGTCAGCAGCTGCTTAAATCTAGATGGAACTAGTTTTGACTAGGGACATCCATGTCATTGTTGATTTTCATCAAGGAGGCCTAGCCTGTTTACTCTTTCACAGCATGTGGTGACACGCACTGCAGTAGATGCAAAAATGTCCCATCACCTGATAGTCAAGCTTAATAATTTATCTGTGGTTTGGGTTTCAAACAGAGAGAGCGAGGCGCTTTTAGTGTTCAGTGCTGTCAGAGCAAATCCTGAGAATATTTCCGCCATGGTCAGTCAGATTTTTAACATTAATGATGTGAAAAATGGCTATTTTCTAAAGTGGAGGTTTAAAAATGCACCATCTGTGTTTGGGAAGATGACAGTACCTTTCCAGAAGGGAAAAGAAAAGGGTCTGACTAAGAATGGTCAGGGTGTTTTCATTTAATTCATCTGGAATGCAGCATGAAAAGAGTTGGTGGACCCATTTTTGCACTTTAGCATATGGATGTTCAATAATTCATAGTTTCAAAAAAAAAACTCTGTACTCAATAGGCAGCACATCTACAGATTAGAATGTTAACAACCAAGCAGCATCCATTTTTAAATAGCAAACAAGTTTCTATCTTTATATTCTGTCGGTGAAATTCAGTTGAGCGTAACAGAATTGTATTAAAAGTCTCATTGAATAAAATTACTGGCATTTCAACTTTACATTTTACTAAAATAAAACGTGCACTGGGCAATTTGTTTTTGTTCTTTCAATCATTTCAGGTAATACTAATGGATAGAATACATTGCTGCATAAATAGCACATTAGAGAGATATGGCAGAAAAACTGTTAAGTTTTGACTTGTTAATTTGGATTAATGGAAGAATTATCACCAATGAAATAAAGTTGGAAAATATTAAATTAGACTCTGTGGAGTGTTTGGTGGTTAGCAGTTTTAAAAGAGGTTGCTAAAATTTCATTGTTATCCTTGCTTGGGAATTTATCATCATTCTTTCCTTATTTGAGGTTTCCCTTAAGAAGGAATCCCTAATAAATTGTTTTCCATTTTTCTCATTAGCACATTGTCACAATAACTGTACAATGGTTTGCAAAGATCTACAGTGTAAGGCAGTCTTCTTCTCAAATAAATTGACAGAGCATATCTCAGCAGATGGTTGATTCTGCTGACCTTCAGGAAAGATGGTGTGGAGGGGGGGAACCTTTCCAATCTTGCTGCTCAGACTTCTCCAGACAGCCAGCCCTATCGACGTTTGATTGCTCAGATGACTGTAACTGGCCTCCAGTCTGCAGTTTTCAGTGAATTGGTCTAAGCGAGCACATTTAGAAAAATTAACAAAGACTGTATGATTTTTCAAAAATTAACAAAGACTGTATGGTTTTTTTAGCTGCATTATCTATGTTATAGTATGTTATGAAGCTTTATCTACCACAAGTTCCAAGATAACTTAAAGAAAAATTCAAGAATAAGAGAACAAAAATCCCTGTTAATCTATGCATCATACCCGTTTGTATAGAAATATCTTGACCCTGTCCTAATAGTAATAAGGATGAACAAAATTGTACAAATTGTTTAATAAAGCTTTTTAAAAAAAAAATACGTCGTATGAAATTCTGGAGGTATAAACAGAATTCAGTATTGACTTTGATAACAGAAGACACTGAAATGATATTGTTAAAAATCTAGAACATGAATAGATTTTGTGTTTTTCATTAAAATGCATTTCAAATGTAAATGTTGTAAATTTAGGAACTAAATGTCAAATTTGACATGAAAAACTAATAAATGGAAAGTGACTTTGGATTATATTTCATTAAATAAATCATTTGCTTGCAATAAAGGCTAGTGAACCTTGTATTTTTTATACATACATATAGTAAGGATAGATAATGTATGCAATCTCCTGCATCCTTCATCTATATCACAGATCACTAAATAATTCCTAATGTTTATTTCATTTAGGAGAACATCTAACACTGGGTAATACTCGAGGGACTGATTATCGTAGTTATACAAGTTTCTATAGCAACCTACAAGTCTATCAGTTTTGATTCTTATATTGTTATATCTTCTAGCATTTTCCAAATATTGGGTACACACAGAGTCACAGACTTAACTGTTACAAAAGAAATAGTGCTAAAACTGATTTTGTTTTTGTTTGGAAATGGTTAAATGTATTTTGTTCTATCAGACTTTCCTTACAGATGTACTTGGGACAAAGAGACTATAATCAGAGGAAAACACGGGAAATTTTTAAATGCAATGAATAGGGAGGGTGAATAAGTTGTCACTGACACGATCAAACCCTATGTTGTGTGAAGTATGCAAGTTGTACTGATTATTTCCACTTTTAAGGCACACCTTTAAGGATTGGTTAGAATTAAAACTGGCATTGAAAAAAAACATGATTCACACATTTTATTTAATGAGCAGGGCAATACGCTATTGATTAAAATTATTTTGAAATCTTTCTTTTCATGTGTTGAAATGCAGTCTGAACAGCTCCTAATGCAGTAACATGTTTTGATGGCATTTACTTCATTGACCTATTGAATGGCTGGAGTATCAAGCATCCTGTTCCAAACCTTACAAAAAGTTGTTCTGGTGTAAAACTTGAAGCTGACTGAAGAAAATGGTCAGTGGCAGACTGGATGCAAATATGGCTAAATGACAGCGAGCAATGGCTGGTGCTGAAGAGCTTTTTTTCAGACAGGAGGAAGATATTGTTGTGGACCAGACCAAACCCCCTCAAAACATGTCAATGATTTAGCCGAGACTCTAACTTTTTCTTATTTTTAAGGCAAATGCCAAGCATTGTGTTCCGGAAGTAATTTGACTGGTCAAATTACCAGGCTTGAAGCAAAACGTACTTTATTCATGCACTATAATTAAAATACAGACAAAATAAAAATAAAAGAATTGGCTTAACTGTAAGTCTGTCAAAATACTTAACAAAATAATTAACAATTCATTAGCTGTTCTAATATAGTAACATCCCATAAACACAGCCTTGGCAAAGGCAAAATCAGTAAAGTAGATTGTCTCATGTGTGATTCTCGCAGCAGGAAGAGAACACCTTGCTTTTAGCTGTAGCAAAAATAGAGAGAGAGAGAAAGAGAGAGAAGCCACTGACAGCTAAACTAAAAATTGTGGTATTGTGGGAGTTTGACCCCACTCATTCAGGCTGTTTCTACTGTCCCAACTTTAAACAAAAACCCAAGGCTTCAGCTTCATTGGCTTAAAGCTGATCACCCAGCACCTCTGTCTCAACCTCTCTTCATAAAGAAAACAAGACAAAATCCACCTCTTAAAGCCATAGTATCATTGTATTAGGTTATGGAATTCCTTAGGATTCAGCAACAGAACCGCTGCTTTACTTGATCTGAAGCAGTGATCTGTACTTGAGCATGAACAGCAAAGTCTCAAAACTTGCAGTAAACACAAACCATGGGAAATTATTGAATCTTGTGAGGATACTAATGATGGACTTAAGAAGAACACACACAGGTCGGTGGAATGGGAGACAACAGGCGGATGAAGTATAATGCAAAGAATTGTGATCACTCAGTGGTAGAAGTATGATGAGTAGCAATGGCAATATAAAGGGTAATTCTACAAGGGGCATGTGAGCAGAAGGAACTTGTGGTACATATGGTCAAGTGATTATATTGTGCAGGGCAGGTTAAGAAAGCAGTTAATAAGGTAAAAGAAATCCCAAACCTTTGAAAACAAGGTGAAGAGTAAAATATTAGGAGGTATGGTGAACCTTTACAAAACTATGGGCCAGCCTCAATGGGAATATTGTGGTTAATTTTCCCGTTTATTGGCAGTATTGTTTTTGGGGAGATTCTTGGTGGACAGTCTACCATGGCTCATTTCGGCTCCTGTCACACAATCTTCTGCTCTTTAGCTAATTAGGTCTGTAGCAGTCTCCAAGGCACTCGGATTAGGGAAATGTGCAGAAGAAGTATTACTACTACCGTGAAACTCCAGCTCCAAATGACTTGGAAGTTTGTCGGGAGGGTACAGCAATTAACATGGGGAATTTCAACCTGGAAAAATCATGTGGGAAAAAGTATTGTAGAGGAGAAGACCAATGAATGTTTTCAGTACAATATCTTTGACCAGCATGTTATGGCACCAACCAGAGAGCAGGTTGTACTAGACCAGGTTTTGACCAGTGAGATAGGACTAATTATTTCCTGTTTCTTTGATAGTTCCTCAGGTTCAAGGATGAGTTGAATCATAGAATTATACAGTACAACAGAGACCTTTCAGCTCATTGAGTCTGTACAGCCAAACATATGCTACTACCTGCACCAGTCCCACCTTGCCATCTTGCTTCCTCACTCTGAGGGTGAGGGAGACACAGTAGGTTCTGCAGGAGCTGAGTAGTCCAATCCTGATGCCATAGACTCTGCCATAGATCAGATGACCGTGGATAAGGTACCTGCGCGTGGCCTCCACATGATCCACTCAGTGATGCTCAAAGTACATGGTGTTATAGAGTCATAGAGATGTACAGCACGGAAACAGACTCTTCGGTCCAACCCGTCCATGCCGACCAGATATCCCAACCCAATCTAGTCCCACCTGCCAGCATCCGGCCCATATCCCTCCAAACCCTTCCTATTCATATACCCATCCAAATGCCTCTTAAATGTTGCAATTGTATCAGCCTCCACCACATCCTCTGGCAGCTCATTCTATACACGTACCACCCTCTGCATGAAAAAGTTGCCCCTTAGGTCTCTTTTTTATCTTTCCCCTCGCACCCTAAACCTATGCCCTCTAGGTCAGGACTCCCCGACCCCAGGGAAAAGACTTTGTCTATTTATCCTATCCATGCCCCTCATAATTTTGTAAATCTCTATAAGATCACCCCACAGCCTCCGACACTCCAGGGAAAACAGCCCCAGCCTGTTCAGCCTCTCCCTGTAGCTCAGATCCTCCAACCCTGGCCACATCCTTGTAAATCTTTTCTGAACCCTTTTGAGTTTCACAACATCTTTCCGATAGGAAGGAGACCAGAATTGCATGCAATATTCCAACAGTGGCCTAACCAATGTCCTGTACAGCCACAACATGTCTTCCCAACTCCTGTACTCAATACTCTGACCAATAAAGGAAAGCATACCAAACGCCGCCTTCACTATCCTATCTACCTGTGACTCCACTTTCAAGAAGCTATGAACCTGCACTCTAAGGTCCCTTTGTTCAGCAACACTCCCTAGGCCTTACCATTAAGTGTAAAAGTCCTGCTAAGATTTGCTTTCCCAAAATGCAGCACCTCACATTTATCTGAATTAAACTCCATCTGCCACTTCTCAGCCCATTGGCCCATCTGGTCCAGATCCTGTTGTAATCGGAGGTAACCCTCTTCATTGTCCACTACACCTCCAATTTTGGTGTCATCTGCAAACTTACTAACTGTACCTTGGGGATGTCCCTTCTCCAGTTTGTGTGTTTTAGAGAAAACAACCTTCACCTGTCAGTGAAGGTGTTGCACTTGTTTAGGGAAGCTTTCAGGTATTCTGAATAAAAAACAAAAGAACTGCAGATGCTGGAAATCAGAAACAAAAGGAGAAGTTGCTGGAAAAGCTCAGCAGGTCTGGCAGCCTCTGTGGAGAGAAATCAGAGTTAATGTTTTGGGTCCAGTAACCCTGCCTCATAATTTATAGTAGCCAGGACAAAGTTTTGACTCAGACTTCTCTCCACAGATGCTGTCAAATCTGCTGAGCTTTTCCAGTAGTTTCTGTTTTTGTTTTGGGTATTTTTGTTGTGTTTCCTCTGCCCATCTAGTTTCCCCCTCTCCATATCCACGCTGTCCAGGCCTCTCAGGGTTCTATAGGTTCAGTGAATCTACCCCCAACATCATTCTAAATTCCATCGGGTACAGACCCAGAGTCCTCAACCACGCCTCATATGATGGGCCCTTCATCCATTTACATCCTTAATTAAATGATATGACCGATACTGTACACGGCACTCCAGATGTAGTCTCACCAGTGTCCTGTATAACCTCCCTACTTCAGTATTTAAATCTCTTCTCCCCAGCTTTCCTGATTATTTGCTGTACCTGCATACTAACCTTTTGTGAGAACATCTGGAATGTCCTGTTTTTTCTGCATTTCAGAGCTGTGCACTTTCTCACTAATTTCGATAATATGCTTCCAAAACAGAAATTGCTGGAGAAACTCAGTAAGTCTGCCAGCATCTGTGCAGGGAAAACAAAAATTAGCATTGAGTATCTTCTCCCTCCTTGTCCCACTCCATCATCAGCATAAATCCCACCTTTTCATAGATGCTGTCAGTTCTGATGAAGGGTCACTGGACCTGAAACGTTAACTCTGCTTTCTAGCTAGAGATGCTGCCAGACCTGTTTGTTTCTCTGGCAATTTCTCTGTGGTTATTTCAAGTTTCCAGCAACCACAGTTCTTTGTTTTATTGTAGATAAATGCTTCCTTTCTTACTCTTCCTGGAAAATTTCACATTTTCTCACATTACATTCCATTCGCCAAATTTCCCACTCATCTGACCTACCTATATCCCTTTGTAACACCCTTACATCCTCTTCATAACTTATTTTCTTACTTAACTTTGTATCATCAGTAAATTTAACAACTTGGTTATTTGTATAAATTGTAATAAGAGTAAATTTTAGCATTGATCTCTCTGGCCTCACCACTTGTTACATTTTGTCAACTAGAAAATGATCCATTTAAACTACTCACTGGTTCCAGTTAGCCAGTCAACATTCTGTCTATGCCACAATATTTCCCCCACAACTATTTTCTACTGTAGATTTTGATATCAGATCTTATCAAATACCCTTTGGAAATCTAAGTACAGTACATCCATCAGTTTCCATTTATTCACTGTGCATATTACATCCCTGAAGAACTCCAATATCTTGGTTAAATATTATTTCTCTTTAATAGAATTGTGTTGACTCAGCCCAAATAACTTGAACTTATCTAAATTTTACTGCTGTAAAACCTCTAAGAGCATCTTCTAGCATCTTCCTTATGGCAGCTCATTGGTCTGTAGTTCCCTGTTTTCTGTCCCTCCCTTTCACGAACAATGTTTCCTGCAGCCATTGAAAGATTCCAGGAGATTCATTGTGACATTGTCGGGGATAGGAATATTACTGGAACAAGTTTTATTGCTGCTCGTAGATTTAAGAAGTTGTCACAAAAACACAAAAATTAGGAGCAGGAGTAGGCCACCTGACCCCTCGAGCATGCTCCACCAGACAGTAAGATTGTGGCTGTACTTTTCCTGGACTCAGCTCTACTTACCCATTGGCTCACCATAACCCTTAATTCCTGCATTGTTCAGAAATCTGTCTATCTTTGCTTTAAAAACATTCAATGAGGTAGCCTCAACTACTTGGTGAAAGTGAGGACTACAGATGCTGGAGATCAGACTCAAGATTAGAGTTGTGCTGAAGAAGCATAGCAGCTCAGGCAGCATTCGAGGAGCGGGAAAATCAATGTTTCGGGCAAAAGCTTCTCTGGGCAAGGAATTCCACAGTTCCTCCTCAACTCAGTCCTAAATCTGCTCTCTCTTATTTTGAGGCTATGTGCCCGAGTTCTAGTTTCACCTGCCAGTGGATACTACCGCCCTGTTTCTATGTTATCTATTCCCTTTATAATTTTGTACATTTCTATAACATTCCCTTCATTCCTCTAAATTCCAATAATTATAGTCCCAGTCCACTCAATTTCTCCTCATAAGGCAACCTTCTCAACTCTGCAATCAACCTAGTGAACCTACCCTGCATTCCCTTTAGTGCCAGTACATCCTTTCTCAACTAAGGAGACCAAAACTGTCCATAAATTGTTCAGTGGATATGGTCACTGAAGTTTACTTCTCAGCAAAACGGGGAAAAAGAAACCCATTGGAAATTGAGTGAAAGTATGTACTTTTGCTTAAAAGGTTGTAATTATATGACAGTGCGATGTATGACTGATATAAAAAGGGAATGTTTTTCTCTGTGGTTTAAAGCATTGCTTGTCTAAAAACTGAAATAGTGTTTAGTTAATAGCATGTTTTAAAATCATTTGTCACAGTAAAATATTTAAAATGTGAAATCTTGTCATACCACTCCTGCATCTAGCATCTATACCTCTCTTTATAAGTTATTGGTCTGTATGAAGATTGTGACATAATCTACAACCTGGAACTTCATACAATTTATGGATGCTTTTCAACATGCATTTGTAGAATCAAAGGATGTGAGGAATTGTTCAAGCTCGGCCAGATTTTGGAAGGCAGACCAAAAACTAGAATTTGGTTGAGATTTTGCCAGAAGCACAGCAAGCTGTATTAGATGGAAAGGCAGCCCATGGGACATTGAAATACACCAAATTTAGCGAATAATTAGTGAACTGAATCCAATTTAGGAAGGTGTTTTATAATTGCCTGAAGGGAGAATAGTTTTTTGTCACGCACAGAATTTATATTTACTTGCAATAGTTTTGAAAACTGCACCATTTGCAAAACAGAAATGGGAATGCTTCTTTTAAAAATACATTGCATCCTCAAAATATAATTTGTACACAAGTGGGAAGACATTATAATATAGTTAAATAAAATCACCACAGAGAATGATGTCTTTCCAAAGTATGCACAGGAAAATTAAATGTTGAAAACAAATAGTGTAAACCAAATGATACAATTAAATTATATGATGTATTCAAAATAACTTGCTGCATTCATGTGTAAAAGTAGACAGAATGCAAAGGATAAAAGACGATTAAATGAACCAAATTCTAGGAACTCTCAAATAACTACTCTTCACATTGTAGTGCTAAAATTAAAGTTAAACCAATTTCGTTTGGAAGAAATTCCAACACAACTAAGGCAAACAATAGACAGGATAAGAAAAGTTCTTGATGCAAAATTATTTTCAAAATAAGTGAGAAAGCATTTAAGGAAGTTGTAAGTGCTATGAATCTTAAACATTTGAATATCCATTAGAAGTCATTGAATGCTGTACTGTTTGGTAAAATGTCAAATACCACTATGAAAATCATCATTTCCATTGAAAATAATATGAGCTTACAAAACTGATAGACAGAAAAAGACTAGTGAATCCATTGCACTTACAGTTTGATGGGTAGAATGCCATATCTAGATATATCCTTTGCCCATTCCATCATCTGCCTCTGCAGCATCTCCTGGAGAAGCCTAAAGCAGAAAAGCCCAGGGGCAACAGGCAGAAAGCTCCTTTGAGAATCAAAATACATTGTATTGCCTAATCCACTTTAGAGATCTAACTCACTTCAGAAAGTCACAGGGATCATGTATAATAAGTAACACCACTTACCTTAGACATGATGCAATCTCCATTTCAGCTCCCCCTTGAAAGCGTGGACAAACATGAACTAGAAATACTTTCCAAAGATTCATATTTGCTGAGAAAGTAAGGTCTCTCTAACGTCCAGTCTGTTCTTGATTGTATTGCATAAAAATTCAAGTCTCCATGTTTTCCCGAGTCTTGTAAATTTTTAAATAATCAATAAATAGGCAACTTGACCAACCCTCTAATTACTTTGCAGACGTCTGCCACATTTATGTTTAGTGCAGTTAGAAACCAATGTGAAATAAGACTAGAGACTTGAAAATGAAACCTGATGTTGTAGCTGTCCCTATGAAATGAAAATCAGCCACATAAATTATCAAGCTCCCTTCTGTCATTTTCTGGGTGCAGTTCTTGATTTTGAACTGTTCAAAGTCTAAAACAAAGAAATAGTTGCAATACCTAACCTGATTCTCGAGGGTAATTTTGTGAAACGTCATTATAATAATGTACCCCTTCACTTCAACAAATCACTTGGTGTGTTACTGTCTGTAAAAGAACCTGGAAACGTTGGGATAATTTTATTTGGATATTAGGAGCAACAGTCACAGAGTCATAGAGTCACACAGCATGGACACAGATCCCTCGGTCCAACCAGTCCATTGCCAACCATGTTCCCAAACTAAACTAATCCCACCTGCCTGCTCCTGGCTCATATCCTTCCAAACATTTCCTATTAATGTACTTATCCAAATGTCTTTTAAACATTGTAACTTTACTCATATCCACTGGCAGTTCATTCCTCACACAAACCACCCTCTGTGTGAAACAGTTGCCCCTCACATCCTTTTTAAATCCTCTCACCTTAAAAATATGCCCCCTAGATTTGAACTCCCCCACCCTAGGGAAAAGGCCTTTGTTACTCACCTTATCTATACCCTTGATAATTGTCTAAACCTCTATAAGGTAAATAAAGGAGTTAGCCTTCCAGCCTCCCAAGCCTAAAACAAAAGGCTTCAATGCTTTTCCAGATCATAGCAGATCAGCTACCTCAAAGCCATATTCTCATATGATCCTATATCCCTTGGTGACTTTAGAAATCTCTCATACTCACTTTTTTAATGGACCAGAGAATTCCAAGGATTCACTTCTTCTTTGACACCAGGTTCTTAACAATCCCCTTTTCAGTCATGGTGAGTGAGCCAACTTCTCCCAGAATCCTCCTCTACTCCGAGCCTTTTGTACTGCCTGTTGGATACTTTCATTGTCTTGAACCTGGCTGATTCTAGGATTTGTTTCTGCCATTTTCCACTTTTATTTGCTGCTTTTCTACTTTCAATAACCAGCTTTGTCTTTACTCTATCTGCAATCCCTTGTGGGCTCCCCTGACAAAGCCTCCCTCCTGCACCATTTTTGCAGAAACATTATCTTCCACTCAATCTTTCTATTCCTAAACTCGCCAGCTGATGGTATTGAGATCAATCTTGAGATTACTGCCTTAGGGCACCTGCTTTTCAGTTTCCTGCCTATCTCCCTAACATCTACTTCCAGGAAACCACATCCCTCTTTCTCCACAAAGTGAAACATAACTTCTGGCTCATCACCCTCTCCTGGTAGAATGTCTTGCAGCTGCTCATTTACAACCTTGATTCTGGTACCAGAGTGGCACCAACCTGGAGTCATGCTTAAGGCCACAGAAATGCCTGTCCATTCCTATACCTATGGACCGACCTACTGCTATTACCCATCCCTCCTCCCATGACCTTCACCCCCAACAAACTGGAGCCTGAGCCACTTGCAGCACATTCCCATGATGCACCATCACCCACACCAACATTCACAATGGATAACCTGACCGTAGGGTTTGCCTAGACAAATCATGACTTTTCTCACACTTCACACAGAATATGGAAAATAAAATGAGTGGTCTAGACTGAAATTTTACCATTAAGAATTCACTTCCCCATTTCTGTTGAACTTGGCACCCCCTTAAAGTCTGGCATTCACCCAAATGGTCAGGCCAGTTCTGACAGTTAGGAATGAGGTAGACTCAAGGGGACTCTTGTACTACCCACTCAGTCTGAACCTGCAGTGGCATTACATGCCATCCATGGAGTCTGCAGCATCACAGATGCCCTTCAGCAATTCCAGCCACTGCTCAAGTTCCAGATATTTTTCTAATCAAACAGTTCAGACATATTATTCCACAGCTCTACAATCAGTGGGAATTGAACTTAGTTCTTTTAGCCCAGAGATAGGAACACTACCACTGCACCCCAAGAACCCTTACTGCTCCAGTTCCAGATATTTCAAATCAACCTGTACTTAAATGCTACGACACATTTCTGGAGCAGATGGACTTGAACCCAAGTCTCCAGATTCAGATACAGGGACACTACCACTCCACCACAAGAGTCCTTTCTACTCAGATTGCACTTATTTTTCTAACCAGCCTGTTCAGAGGTATTATTGCATACCTCTGTTGGACCCAGAGCCTCTCCATCCAGAGCCTGGGACACTACCATAGAGCCACAAGAATCATCCCCTCTGCTCAAGCTCCAAAACCTGGAGCTCAGACACTTGTAGCTGGAAACATCTCTCACATATGTGACCATCTAGGTCATATGAAGTGTCCATGACTCACAACCTGGCACAGGATGGACATTGCAACACAATGTTACTGCCATGCCATGACTTAAGCCAACTTTTGAATGACTTACTTTATGCTGGAGATGAAAAAGCAAGAAGTAAAATTACTCACCAATCAGCTTCAACACATCTAGCTCTGTCTCTGACTGCATATCTCAGGGTCTTTCTCCTGCCTGCTCTTCAGGGTGCTACTGACTGCCTGTATTCTACGAAAGAATTCTTCAACACAAACTTTTAATTTTCCTGTAACAACATTGTTTTGCAGCTTTGGATCTTTTCAATTATTTCTATAGATCCATCTTAATTCTTCTGTAAGGAGTAAATGTGCAAGTTTAAAGTGATGATAATTGAAACTCTGAATCTGATGCAGATGGAAGAAGTGAAAGTAACAATTCTTTGCATCTCCAATTTGACTTGATGTGGATTAGGTAACGTATTTCTGAGCAAATCCATTTGAATGAAATATTAAAAATATAGATAAACTCTGATTGCTCTGTGTCATGCCTAAGATTAACAGGTAACAGACATAAAGTGTGCAGATCATCAGCAATCTTCAGTGAACAAAGCTCCATCTCATTGTCACATGTCCTAGTGTATTCAATACAGACATTAACTTATAAATTCACAGCTGAGATGTTAGGGCAAACCACTGAAATAATATGAAAAGATCAAGTTGTTGCACAGTATATTCTTAGGTTATCTGTTATAAACAGAACCGAAATACATTAGATAAGGTCTGGAGTATGTCAAAAGGCAAGTTGAATAGTGGATTAAAACTTGAGATAACTGTGGATTATTGTAAGTGGATAAGGAGGAAAAGAAAGGTCCAATAGATTTGCTACAAGGGTGCTTTCTTAACTAATGTTCAATCAAGCAGAAATGGATGGTAGATTGTCTATTTTCATTTGAAACATCATTATGCATAGCCCTTGAATCTAAAATATAACAATTTTCACAGAAATATGCAAATGCATCGCTCTCTCCTTTCAATGAAGGAAATAGGAGTTTTTCTAAAAAAAAGTAACCATTAACAGCTATATAATGTGAGTTTTTTTTCAACTCATTTTTCCTTGAATCTGTAACTTTAGGGATATAAAACCTGAATGGCTTCTTCGTTATGCTTGACCTAACAACACACCAATAACTAGTACTTAAGAGTCATACAGCATGGAAACAGACCCTTCAGTCCAACTCATCCACGCTGACCAGACATCCTAATATGACCTAATCCCATATCCCTCTAAACCCTTCCTATTCATATACCCATCCAGATGCCTTTTAAATGCTGTAATTGTACCAGCCTCCACGATTTCCTCTGGCAACTTGTTCCATACACGCACCACATGAAAAGGTTACCCCTCAAGTCCCTCCTCTCATTTAAACCTATATCCTTGAGTTTTAGACTCCTCCCACCCTAGAAAAAAGACCCTGGCTATTCACCCTATCAATACCCCTCATGATTTTATAAACCTCTATAAAGTCACCCCTCAATCTCTAATGGTCAAGCGAAAAAAGCCCCAGCCTATTCAACCTGTCCCTATAGCTCAAACCCTCCAGTCCTGTAAATATCTTCTGTATGCTCTCAAATTATAAATTAAGAGAATTTATTATGCAAACTTTTGTAAATACTTGGCAAACAAGTGTTGAAGACAACAGGATGTTTCTTGTTTTCAACATAATGTCAAAGACTTACACCACAGAAACAATCGCAGAACAGTGCCACAAAAGACACAACTCTTATTCCTGATTTTGAAAGTGATCCATTCCTTATTACTTAATGGTTTAAATTAATTCCCAACTGTACAACTGGAATCAGGAGGACACCTTCCCTCCATCGTAAAATCAGAAATGGGGATTTTCACTGATGATTGCATAATGTTCAGCACCCTTCACGACTCCTCAGATACTGAAGCAGTCCATGTTTAAATGCAACAAGATCTAGATAATGTCCAGGCTTGGGTTGACAAGTGGTAAGTAACATTCCCACTACACAAATGTCAGTCTATAGCCATCACCAATACGACACAATTTTACCACTGCCCTTTAACATTCAATGGTGTTACCAACATTGAATTCTCCACTGTCAATGTCCTTGGGATTACCATTGACCAGAAACTCAACTGGCTTTCCACATAAATATAGTAGCTACAAGAGCAGTCCACACTGCGGTGACTAACTCACTTCTTGACTCATGAAAGCATGTCTCAAGACACAATGCAGGTGTGTGAAGGAATAACTCCCCATTTGCCTGGATGAGTGCAGCTCCAACAATATTCAAGACACTTGACACCATCCAGGCCAAGGCAGCTCACTTGATTAGCACCACATCCACAGATTCCCACTCCCTACACCACCGATGATCCATGTGTACTCTTTAGAAGATGTCCAGCAGAAATTCACCAAATATTCTCAGACTCACTTTCCAAATGCATGACCACATACATCTAGAAGGACAAGGGCAGCAGATACATGGGAACATCACCATCTGCAAGTTCCTCTCTGAGCCACTCACCATCCTGACTTGGAAACATGTCACCATTCCTTCAGTGTCACTGAGTCAAAATCCTGGAATTCCCTCCCTCAAGGCATTGTGGGTCAACCTTCAGCAAGCAGACCTCAGCGGTTCAAGAAGGCAGCTCACCACCACCTTCTCAAGGCAACTAGGGATGGACAATAAATGTCATGACTGCAAGATAAAGTTCGCCATAGTACAGGATTGATGATCTGTGACGGAGGTATGATTGTTATCACACATTAATCCTGCCACAAGAAAGCTCATCCTATCAGTCAAAACAGCATCACTGTGTAGAGGAAAGCTGAATAGGTTTAAAGTCTTCCCAACAAGATTGACTGATAGCATTATGGCAGAATCATTACAGATGAGTTTCAGGGTATCACAGGAGGAGTGAAACTTTCTCGTATTGTCATCAAATGCATACTATTAGATCTTGAGATCACACGATCGGCTAATTTCTCCAATCCCAGAGATTCAAGCTTACATCCCTTGAGTAAATTCCATTCATATGATCTTGAGGCACAGAAGTTCCTTAAGGTAATGTTCTTAGCCGAATCATTTCAGCTCCTTCACTTATGATCTTCCTTCCATTATTAGGTCAGAAATGAATATGTTTGCTAATAATTACATGTTCAACACCATATACAACTCCACAGATACTGAAGCAGCCCATGTTTATGTGCAAGAAGACTTAAATGATATCTAGGCTTGGTCTGATAAGTGGCATGTAACGTTTACACCATACTTGTATCATATGTGATGTAAGGTGTCTGATTTATATGTATTTCAGTATTATTTATTTTTGTGTTTAGATTTTTGAATTTCAATTAGTGCATCTGATTTTTTTGCGTGTCTGAGAGGCTTGATAATTAACTTGTAAGTATATTTGTAGCCATGGTGATTTCTTGTAAAACACAGTGTGAGAGAAGTACTTTGTTTTTGCTTTCATAGGGAGAATTTTATGAACAAACAGAGTAAGCAGTTGTGTACTAGGCTCCAGTTTTGAATAGGAGAAAGTGAGGACTGCAGATGCTGGAGATCAGAGCTGAAAATGTGTTGCTGGAAAAGCGCAGCAGGTCAGGCAGCATCCAAGGAGCAGGAGAATCGATGTTTCGGGCATGAGCCCTTCTTCAGGAATGAAGAGCTCCTGATTCTCCTGCTCCTTGTTTCGGGCATGAGCCCTTCTTCAGGAATGAAGAGCTCCTGATTCTCCTGCTCCTTGGATGCTGCCTGACCTGCTGCACTTTTCCAGCAACACATTTTCAGCTCCAGTCTTGAATACCAGTAATTTTTTTTTCTTCTTTCCAGGAAACACCTATACCTTGGGAAAGTAAATATAGTTTCAGTTTCAGTTTGGGTGGTTCTGCAGAGTTCTTGACTGAAGTTGGATGTCTAAACAGTTACACTTGACAAAGGGAGTTAGTTAGAATTGTTAAGTAATGGTTCACAGTCAGGAGTTGAATATAAGTTCCAGAGCAAAAGTGTTTTATTAAAACCTGGAAGGGGTTATTTGAGACTCAGAATATTTAAAATTAGTTTTATGAAGGCTCCAGGAAGAGAATATTAGAATCTCCAAACTGGGAGATGAAGGTATAGTTAATAGAATCTTAGAATGGAAGTTTCTCGGGTGTGAGTACTGTGTAGAGTGTGTTTTGTTTAGGATTAATATGATTATATTTTTGCTACGTTTTCTGAAATCTCTTGAATTTGTGCTACACGTAAAAAGTCTGGTTTATTCTATTTTGTTTTCATTCCTTTTGCATAATAAACTTCTGTATTATTTTTAAACTAAACCTACAACATTGTGTACTTATGTACCCATGAGGAACCGAAACAAAACGATTTAGCAAGCTGCATTTCAGGCTGAGATCTTAACACAGACAAGAGAGAATTTAACCATTGCCCCTTGATATCTAATGGCAGTTCTATTGTTGAAGCTCCTAATATCAAATCCTGAGGCTATGCTTCGGAAACCATTCCTCTGTGTACTTCCATGTCAGAACTCCGTTCCACCTATTGTTGCATCAGACCCAAGGGCCCAAACCTTGTGTCCAGAGCCCTACTTTCGGAATCTCTGTCCGAGAGATTACTATTGGCCAGAAGTTGAACTAGGTCAGCCATGTAAATACTGTAGTGGGGTGTTTGATGAGATTGGGAGTGTGAGATATTTGGGGATTTGCTGCTCCTTTCCCTCCTTATGCTTGGATCAGTTGCTGTTTTTCCAGTTTTGGCAGTCTTGGGCAAGAGATACGCATGAGTTGGTGGGAATTCTGCATTTCTTCAGGAGGCCTCAAGGACATCCTCAAAGCTTTTGCTTGCCCTCCTGTATGACCCACCCAATGCAGCTGATTAACCCAAACCAGTACGTAAATTCTGGGGATGTTGGCCTGTGAGAGTAGATTACTATTGGAGCTCTTTCTTGCCAATGGTGATATTTCTCCAGCATTTCCAGTATCTGCTGTACATTCTCCGGGTCTGTAACACATTTGAAAGGGCAAGTACCATGGTTGTCATGTAGACCATGAGCTTGGTATTCTGTTTGAGACCTTTGGCATCAAACATTTGGTTCCTCACATTGTCGAAGGTTAATCTAGCAACTATGAACTTCATCATTGACATCTGCCAGAAGCTCATAAGGTATGGAAATTGGTCTACATTATCTAGCATCTCACTGTAGATCTTGAGAGTTTTGCGTGGTGGGAGCAGGGTAGTAGTTATTTGTCTTAAGGCTCAAACTCTTGTATGCCCCTCAAACAGACTGACACTGGAACCTTTTCTCAGAATCTCCCCAACCACAAACATTTCCCGGGTACTGTAGGTTGTTAACAGAGGTTGCAGGTGTCCTTGTTTCTAGCCAGGAGGAGATGCTGAACAGCTTTCTGCTCACCCTGTAGAGAAGCTCCACTTCATCAGAGATTGGAAAGGAATGCTACGGGGACAAAAATGAAAATCATGGAAAATGGAAATCGAGGATTCTGTCATTATGCCACAGCGTCATGACAAATTTCTGTGGTCAGCCAAATTTGCTGAGTCGGTGCCATAATCCATCTCAGCTGACAGTCAATCTCCTTCATGAGGTCAAAGAAGACAGCACATGAATTGAATTGAATTTATTGTCACGTGTACCGAGGCACAGTGAAAAGCTTTGTCTTGCGAGCAATACAGGCAGCTCACAGAGTTAAGTAACATAGATAAGTAAA
>NC_057713.1:134258742-134286307 GCF_004010195.1 Chiloscyllium plagiosum
CATTCAGTATTCTAACAACAGTAGGGTAGAAACTGTTATGAAACCGGCTGGCGCGTGTGTTCAGGCTTCTGTACCTTCTCCCCGATGGTAGAGGTTGTAGAAAAACATTGTCAGGGTGGGATGAATCTTAGTGAATGCTAGCGGCCTTTCCTTGACAGTGGGCCTGGTAGATGGATTCTAGAGATGGGAGGTTGGCCTTTGTTATTGTCCGGGCCGAGTTCACCGCTCTCTGTAACCATCTCCGACCTTGAATGGGACAGTTGCCATACCAGGTAGTGATACATCTAGACAGAGTTGCTGATACTCTTTTCGCTTTTCATGGACCTGGTCTTGCTGTGAAAATGATGTCTACAGTACGTTTGGATGGATGGAATTCACATTGTGACACCAATTGGAGCTGTTCTGCTACTGGGCAGAGATAATTGAGAAAGACTTTTTGCAAGCTCATCACAGCAACAGTATATTGGAGATGCCCTGGCATGCCATCTTCCTTCCAGATGAGGGAGCTGAGATCATGTTTACAGGCCATGGGTAATGCTCCGCTGTATTTGGGTATTTCGGCAGAGATTCAGTCTGCACTAACAGCCTTGTTGGTTCTCAGCTGTCAGATGACCCTTTCAAACCTCATGTTGGGCTGACGTTTTGTCAGGACCAAATCTCAACTGAGGAGATCCTTAAAGTGTTCCTTCCAATAAGAGCTGACTGCTTCTCTGTCCTTATGAGCGTCACTCCATCCTTGGCTCTAAATGTGTTCAGTCTTTGAGTGCATGGTCTTCACTGTGCTGCATCATGACTGTCTGGGAGTTGCTCTAATTCCTCTGCTGTTCCCACTTACCATCTGTTCTTTATGTCATGGGTCTTTTGATGAATCTCAGCCTTCATTTGTTTGTAGACCTGTTTTCTTTCCTTTGAGATCTGGGGAGACTCCCAGTTGAGGAACAACTTGTGCTTGTGATTTAGTTGCACCAAAATCTCCTGGTCCTTCTTGTTGAACCGGTCATGATGTTTCTTGGTGGAGAAACCACATATGATGTTGATGATGGATTTAAAGGCAGACCAGGCACTGTGGATTTTCACTCGCTCCCATTCAGTGAGCGTTAGCAAGTTGGATGAAAGGCACTAACTGAGTAGGTACTTTTTCCCAGAGTCCTTGAGTCTGTGGACTTCGATTTTGCTTCTTCCTCTAGCACCTCTGCTGCTGCTATGTTGATAGACTGGCCCAGTCAATAGCTGGTTCAGCATTTGTCAGCTCCTGCCATGGTGTGGCAGATTTGAATCTCCTCATGTTTGCTCACTCAGATAACAACATAGTCAAGCTGGTGCCAATGTCCAGGGAGAGGATGTTGCCATATGATCTTGGATTTGTCTTTCTGATGGAATACGGTCTTCTGTATGATCAAGCCGTGCTGCAGTCTCTGTGTCAGGAGGGGTTTCCATTGGTACGTGTTTTCCCTTTACATTCCTTGTCATCATGCCTTTCCAGAGGTTTGTGTCCATCCCAACTCTGGTAATAACACCAAGGAGAATCAGGTTGTCTCCTTTTTGACATTGGACAATGAGCAATCAAGGCTTGAGTAGAATTCCTCTTTGGTCTTATCTGTTATTTCTAGGCTTGGGGTGTACACACTGATGATTGTGGTGTACTACTTCCAGATTAGAGTGAGGAGTCAAAAGGCATTCATTCATCTTACTGAGGAGCTTACTGAGATAGTCAACTAGTTCACTTTTAGACCAACCTGATGGAATTGTATTTGTCCTCAGACTTACCTTTCCAGAAGAAGGTGTAACTACCACTTTGGTCTCTGAGTTGACCTTCTCCTGGCTGCTGTGTCTCACGCAGGGCAGCAATGTCAATGTTGTAGTGCAGGAACTCTTGGGCAATGACAGTGATGGAACATTGAGGTCTTTCATTGCTGGGTTTTTCTGTGAGGGTCCTGATGCTCTGGGTCCCAAACGTCATTCTGATAGGGTGCAATATACCGATATAAGCTTGCAGTGGACATTGCAGTCTGATAACCACATGGTCCTGGCAGAATGAGGTCTTTATCCAAAGACAGGGCTCTCTGAGATGATAAGAGACCATAAGAGTTATACGGATGGGAACTAACACATAGCCCATGCTGTTGTCCCTAGCATAGCCACCACCCTAGTTGGCTGCAGTCCTGCTTGTTTGTGAGACAGTGCTAATGAAAAGAGTAACCTCTTTTTTGGCCAGGCAATAGAATCCAGTGAGGCCAGGCAATGGAGCAACCCCATAGCTACCTCTCTAGTCATGTCTGTCCATTATTATGGAACTGTTCTTTAAATAAAATAGATGAAAAGTACTATAGAAGCACCATAGGAATCAACAACATTTATTATTTCAACATGGAAGAAATTTTCGTTTATAACGGGCCATATTTCAAGACTGAAAAATGTGTTGCTGGAAAAGCGCAGCAGGTCAGGCAGCATCCAAGGAGCAGGAGAATCGACGTTTCAGGCATAAGCCCATCTTCAACTCTGATCTCCAGCATCTGCAGTCCTCACTTTCTCCACATTTAGAACATAGAACATAGAAAAATACAGCGCAGTACAGGCCCTTTGGCCCTCGATGTTGCGCCGATCCAAGCCCACCTAACCTACACTAGCCCACTAGCCTCCATATGCCTATCCAATGCCCATTTAAATGCCCATAAAGAGGGAGAGTCCACCACTGCTACTGGCAGGGCATTCCATGAACTCACGACTCGCTGAGTAAAGAATCTACCCCTAACATCTGTCCTATACCTAACCCCCCTTAATTTAAAGCTATGCCCCCTCGTATTAGCTGACTCCATACGTGGAAAAAGGTTCTCACTATCATCTTTTTTTACTTTCACCTTTTGAGACTGATTCCCTCAATCTTCAATTGGAAGTCATTTTGAGCAAACTGATAGTAAGAACACGGTTTAATTTTCACAATATAACTAACTCTTTCTCATTACCTCTTTGTTTTGCTGAAAAGCATTTTAATGTCCCAAACTGTCATTTATTGAGAAGGATAGTTACCCAAAAGGGAACGAGCACTTGTCAATTTTCACTGCCAATGAGAGGATGGAAACAAGCCGAAATTCATTTGCCTTTATCTCCAACACTATTTTCCCCCTTGTTGGATGTGGAAAGTGTTCAATGAATAGTTATTGGGCTTTAAATTGAATTTTGGCAGGAAAGAGATACAGAGTCAAAAAAAGCTGCAAATGCTGGATTCCCAGGTAGACAAGCAGGAGGCTAGAAGAATACAGCAAGCCAGCCAGTATCTTACATGATGCTTAGCTTGCTGTGTTCTTCCAGCCTCCTGCAGGCAAGAGAGCCAGGCAGTCGTGAATTGGTAGTCAGTTCTGTTTTGTGTCCTGCTGACTATTTTTTTTTCATTGTCCTACTTCCTATTTCATTAGTAATCAACCTGAAATACAAAGTTTTGAATTCTGAGTGTAGTGGTTTTCTTATTAAAGTTTAATGTTTTAATGACTAATTGTGGGAAGAAGTGCCATTGAAACTATTAATCACATAAAATGATGCTGTAATAATTCAAAAGGATCGCTCCCTCAGATAAAGACTGCCAATTTCTCTTGCGATTTTTTTAAAAACACTGATAAGCTTTTCATCATTTCTGACATCAGCAGTTATGTTAAGATAGACATAAAAAAACAAACTAAATAATTGACCTACATATATAACCTTTTAGCTTATCCTCAAAAACAAATATAATTTAGTATAGAACTGTCCTTGAAGCAAAATGAGTGGAGGACTGTAGCAGCACCAAAAAGAATCAACGACAGTCATTATCTTCTCTCAGATCCTGAAAAAGACAGACAGCAACATTTGCTATAGGAAAAGGATTTACAGTTTTAGTACATTTTACGAAGGGACTTCTGGTAAGATATTACTTTGATACCTTTGATTCACAGCCTAGTCAGACCATGTAGAATGAAATTATATCCTTCAATAACGTCAATAAGTTGAAATCTGTAAAAATTCACTGCCTGGTTGCATTAGGCTTTTACATACTATTGACATCACCAGAACTGCTTTTACACATTCCAGTTCTTTGAACATTTCTCCTTATTGCTTCAATATTACAAAACTGAACAGTCATTCAGGTTGGTTTTTTTTCCTCAAATAGAAACCACTTTACATTGTGAATAATTAAACTTTCCACATAGTGTTGGCAACATGCCTTACCCCTGTCCAAGGAAGAAAATTTGAAGCTACATTAAAGTGACATTTTCATGAACTTGCAGTCGCACTGAGTAAGCTTGAATTAATGATTGCTTAGGGATACAATTCATCCTCAATGGAAACAGGAGAGGGGATAATAATTACATTACTCCCACTTAGTTCCTTATAGGCAACAGAGAGGTGACATTCATCTCATCAGTCTGGGTTGAGGTTGAGTTGAAAAGCCAGTGAGCTGACTTACTTTATCACTGTTCCTGTCATTATAAATTCCATTGTTAAGAAATTTATTTTGCCTCATTGTTTACTTGTATTACAAAACCAAAACATTTAATATTCACAGTTTCGTTGAAAAGTTAGGTGGCTGTATATCTGACATGGAAAGATTGCAAAATAAGCATGATTTTTATTTTCATTTTCAACAACTGGGAATCCCTTGAGCAATTGTACAACTTCCCTGAATGAGTGAATATATATATATATATATATATATATATGTATGGGATATGTATATATATAGGGTATGTGTATAGGCTTGGTGTGTATCTGATGAGAAAGTATATGATCTCAAAATCAAAATCAAAACAAGATATGATTAATATCAAAAAGAGATTCTAAATCGTGTTACTATTTCTTTGTTCCAGGTCCCACACTCTACCATATTAAGTAAAGAGGGTCATCCATTTCTGAAACTTTGTTGTTGCCAAAAGGCTTGAGCTGCATAAAAGCAGTCTTATGCATAAAAAGAGAATGATGTCAACTATGTATTAAAAATATAATATGAGAATTGTGAAATCTGAAGGAGACCAGTGTCCTCTTGTAACATGAAACACCAAGAGTACACTTTGACCTCTAGTGTCTGCCCTGGAGCTGTCCACATGAAGGTGCTGAAGATGACAGCTGCAGATGTTCTGGGTATGCAATTAATTCAGGCTATAATGTATCATAATAATCGAGCCTGGGTAGTCGCCTGGACAGATGTGACCTGCAAACTAAATTACTGACCAAAGACTGCATAACAAACCTAGTGTGTGTCTACGGATCAGCAGAGAAGGTTTGATATCTCAGCAATCGTCCAATCCTATGTAACAAAAGAGAAGGGTAATCAAGGGTATAGCAGCTAATATATTGAATTTCATCTAGAAAATTACATTCATGATGGCTGTCTGTTTGTTCCCTATCTTCAAAGTGTAATGATCAGACTTCAGTTTATTTTCCTTGTTAGAAGAACTGTGCAATTGGAAATGAATAGAATAATTAATTGTCATGGGATAAAAAAGCTGTTATCATTTTATTGGGATATTGTACTTTCAAATCTCATGGATGAAGGGACTTAGTTCTGCAACTGCTTTGACATGGCAGCTGCTCCGAGCTGACATGTCAACATGCATCAGCATTTTGCTTTCCACTGCAATGCCACTTTGACCTTCAGTCGCAATGAGCAGTTGTGTCACATGTGCTTCCATCCTGTTTCTCACAGCTTCCTCTCGCAAATTGTAAGAAGATCAGAGGCTGCCTGTAGAGGAATATAGCTTTACATACCCTGGAGGGATGATGGTTGAGGAAGTGGGTAGTGCTGCTGCCTGAAACACTTTCGGAAATAAAGCTGCCCTAATATCATAAATGGTACATTCTATGCATTATAAAGCTCTCCCACCATTCCATCCAGGTCATAAAAACATGTGCTACTTATTTGAAAGGAGTTAGAGACTACAACAATTCAATTGATACCTGCTGAAGAAGGAAGTTAAACATTAGTGAAATAATCCTAACCAACAAATAATATGCAACATTTTTAAAGCAAATCACCGACTCATTCGCTTAACAGCTTCATAATAATAACACATTTGAACAGAACTGCATTATTTTCTTCATTCTCTGTAACTATTAGCTGCAGTGTCCTTTAAGTGACCTTGTTTGTGCATTGGAATGGCGGTTTCCAATAGTTGCTGGCCCCTATTGCAGTATTTTGAACAACGCACTAGTGAGTCCGCACTGTAGCACTGCTCAGGAATCAATATTGCATCATCAACAGCCAATAAAGGGGCTGCCAGCATGAATTAGCTGAATGTAGTTGCTTTAAAGCAGAACTGCAGTCTTTAAGGAAAATCCTTACATGATTACTAGCCCCAACACTGAATCAATATTTTAATGCAAAGAGTGAATCTGCTATAATTTAATTTTGGTCCACAGGTCTGACATACTTCTCTGCACAGTGCCTGATGGAACTAAAACTGGTAATGACTAAAAACTATTACAGGATAGGGAGCATGTTAACAGTCTAATACCACCTCCATTCATCAGTGATTTATGTACTGATTTCATACACTGTATATTTAGTAATGAACCTAAAGCCATCAAGGGACATAGATGGAACCATCAGTAGAACTAGACCTTTGAGAATGGGAAAAAAACATTATTACAAATTCATAAACTATGTATCCTCCCACCCACCCCTCCCCTAAATCCATCTACTTTTCTTTCCCCCTTTCTCTTTCTCATTAAGTGTTTTTTCATTTACTGCCTACGTCGGAGTGAATGTTCACATCATACTCATTCACTGCAGTCTTTTCCTTATAATAATCAGCAGCAACACTCCTCAAGGACTTTTTCAAGATCATGACCCTACACAGAGTAATCATTAGACAGACTTATTATTATTTTCCTAATTAATCCAAAACAACCTTGATTTCCTATGGCTCTTTCCTGCTGAGCAATGATTTGATTATACCCATGTTGACAAACACGGAGTCACAAATTCTGCTTCATTTATCATTTGACATGGACCGTGTCAGTCTGCTTTCTCATGCATTAATTGGGCGTGGGGAGGGTGAGGACTAAAAGGGCAGCAAAAATGGGCAAATAACTTCTACTTTAACTTCTGTCCCAATGTTTCATGCCCAGGCACAAGCAGCAGGAAATTCTAACAGCATTTTAGCCAATTGCTCTAAACAGCATTAAAGTAAATTAAGAATCTGTTGCAAATCTCAGCTTTATGTAAAATGCTTGCTCTGCCACTCACAATGGTTGTATCTTAGCAGACTGGGAAATCTTGTTCACATTCAGCAGAGCCATTTCCTTAAAAATATCTGCTTGAATGCATTTGGTTTCATAGTGTTTTGGTAGTGGAACCAACCACTGTTTGCTTTTCCCTTTAGAAACACCAGTATTTGCAACAATTCTATGATGTAGCTGTTCTGTAAATTTAAGAGCAAAATAAATAGCTTTACAAATATAATTTTAAACAATGGAAGGTTAAATTGCAAAATGGTAATATTAGGCAATCTTGTTTTAGCTGAAGTTACATTCAGTTGTTTTTGTGCTGATTGTCATATTTGTGCTGATGTTTTTCATAACTATACTATCTTCACAGTTTGTTGTTCTCATTTTTAATATGAACTCCTCTCTGTAATATTGATTAATGTGTGAATTCATATAACTCGAGAAGCTTTGAAAGGTACAAGATACTTGTATACAACCTGCCTTTAAGAACTGAATTCAGGAATACCAGGCTTCGTTAATGTAAAGACTAGAAGGGACAGAAGATAGGATCATTTTGGCTATTTTGGCTTTTCAGTTGTTTCTAATTATTTTGCTTTAAATTAAAAATACTGCTGCATTTTCTTTATTCATCCTGAGGGAAATTACTTTAATATTAAATAGAAATACGAAGCTAATGTTTCCAGATTCAACTAAATGGCAATGATATGACAATAATAAACATCAATGAATGAGAGTCTAATGAGTCATTGCTATTAACTTATAGAGAAATTCCCTATCTCACTTGCAGTTTAAAATAGCAAGATAACATAAGACCTCTTAGGCAAGTGCTTACTAAATGATCACATAGACAGTCTCCCTGGGATTTCCAGAAACCTATTAAGTGAAAAAGAAAGTATACTAGGAGCTTGGTGCAAAAAGCTGTCCGCTATCCCTAACTGCTGCATAAATATGATTACAGATACAATCAAATATAAACATCTGTATCATTAATACATTGTTAAAAGTTGAAACAGCTTGTCGGATTATTTTGATATATATATAAATTAGTTATCAAAATATAGGTCTATTGTAGATAAAGCATATGCATAGAAACATTGCTGTATCTCTCTGCTGTGAACAGTACAGTCAACATGACTTCCAAAATCTGACAGAGACACAAGTATCCTGAACAAAAGCAGTATTTGTATTTAGAATGCATTGGTATCGCAACTTGATGTGGTTGGTGAAAGGGAAGTCTAGAATGTTCTGAAATCATTTTTTTGCCCTCATATGAGCTTTAAATGATGCTGGGGTGTTGATGGCCTCATGGCATTATCACTGTACTATTAATCCAGAAACTCAGCTACTGTTCTGGGTACCAAGCTCAAATCCTAACACAGCGGATGGTGGAATTCAAATTTAATAAAAATCTGAATTACAAGTCAAATGATGATCATGAATTCATTGTTGAAAAAAAAACCCATCTGGTTCACTAATGTCCTAGAGGAAGGAAACTGCCATCCTTACCTGGTCTGACCTACATGTGACTCCATTACCACAGCAACATGACTGACTCTCAAGTACCCTCTGGGCAATTAAGGATGGGCAATAAATGCTTGCCTAACCAGTGATGCCCACATCCTGTGAATGAATTTTTAAAAATCAGGCACTATCATGACAATATTTATGGCAAAATCAATGCTGGCGATGTGGGGTGAGATTACAGAATTGTGAAAACCTTGTGTTTCTTTTGTACTCATGATGAATGAAGTCATATTTTGAACAAGACCGTTAGCACTGACTTTGGTTTAAATGATTTGCACTCTCAACCAAATAACATCTAAAACGGAGATGCAGTTCAAAATGAGAAATCAGTGAAGGAGCCAACAATTCTGTGGGATACCATTTGAGGGTCTGACCCAGACATACACCATTCTTGACAGGTGCATTGGGCAAACATTAGGGGCCAATTTTTAAACGGGATTGTATCATGCAAAGACACTGACAAACACCCACCCCCTCAATGCAAATAAATGCTATCATTGCTGTCCGCATTCTGTGATGTGCCGTCTTCTCTAATAATAATAACAGCAGGCATTAAGTAACAGGCAAAGTGGTGGTGGATGTCTAATTCTATACGGTTTGATAGACAAGTGACTGTCACGGAGGGAGTTGCTCTGGACATCCTGTGATGAAGAAGGCAGTGTTGGTCTTTTAATAAGATGGCAAAAGCCCCTGAGAGAGTTGAATGTAGGAGAATTGGAGGCAAGAGGTTGTGCTGTTACTTGGTGCTATATAGCATTAATAAGTCATAATGTTGCAGCAGTCTGTCTGACGCCACCTTGTGTGTATACTGAATATTCTTTCAGCACTGCAGTCCAGCATCGGCTCTTGGTTATCCTAGCTGCCATCGCCTGCGAAGTTCCACAGTCCACATTCACTAGGACCATGACAGAGCAATTCCACCCTCAGCTTTCATCCCTCTGTATCTAACACACGTCAGTTATTTAGTGGATATGTTCCTAATATAGTTTGTCTTTTTCTGTTCATAATGAGACAATCACACATGATTGCCACTGAAGCTTAAAAACTTTTATGTCCCAACTAGTTGGATTCGTAAAGGATATATTCCATGGGTAGGTTTTTTCACTAATTGCCAGTAGAATTTCTGTACCTCTTTTCCAACATTTTAAATGGCTCACCCATCAAGTTTTCAAACAGGGTAGATAAGGAGAAACTATTTCTACTCTTTGGAAATTCAAGGGAACATAGTTTGAGACTAGGGCCAGACCATTCAGGAGAGATGCTAGGAAGCATTTCTACACACAAAGAATCCCTACAGTATGGGAGCAGGCCATTTGGCCCATTGAGTCCACACTGACCCTCTGAAGAGCATTTCACCCAGGATAATTCCCAACCCTTTCCATGTAACCCTGCACTCCCCATGGTTAATACACCTAGCCTGCACATTCTGGCACACTGTGAGCAACTTAGCATTGCCATCTTCCAGGTGTTCCAGTATTCTGGTTTCCTTCCACACCCCAAAGATGTGCAGATTAAGGGATTGGCCATGGGAAATTGCCCATAGTGTTTGGGTGTACAGGTAGGGTAGGGGGATGATTTTGGGTGGGATGCTGTTCAGAGGGTCAGTGTGGACTTTTTCAATCTTGATATCCCCTCTTCTGTGGTCATAAGCTTCACCGTTCTTAAATGTGACCTCCTTAGTTTCTGTTTCATCCTTTTCTATATCATGATCTTGATGCACGTCGTCTGTTTGCAATTTTCACCTTCCCTGATGACTGCTGCTGCAACACTCCTACATCCTACTCTCCACTCCCTTCCAAAACTATCCCTTTCCTGGATGATTTGCCTGAAATGCCAGCCATAAAATATTGTTTGCCTGATTTACACCCTGAGTTAATGTCTGGGCTTATCTGTTTTTCCAAGATGAATGCTTGTTTTGCTTTTGCAGTGCTGATTAACTATCTCCAGAGAGGACAAAGTATAATAAAACCCAAAATATCCTTAAAGGATAGGTGTTAGTCAGTTATTGTCCATTAATTAATGGATTGTTTCATTGTCCTACAAGATTATGACTGCGACAAATGCTTTATATTGATGATGTTGGTCTGTTCAGCATGTGTGAGAAGGGAAAGCAATGTTCCAGAGATCCCTGTTCATGTACCAAAGGTTAGTCTTTCAATCTTGGTCTGGTGACATTAATTGACAGCTTTTTCTGAGTTTTTTGAAGAAAGTGTCAACTCCTTGATTAGCTGATGTCCTGCGATAACCAGCCTGGTTGTCAGGGATTTCATTTCACAGACTAAAAGTGGCAGTTTTCAGGAAGACAAGCAGAGAGAAAGAGACAAAGATTCTCAGTGATTGGGTGTGAATCTATTGCCAACAGGCTATTGATGTTTAAAGGTTTCTGTCATCTTCACCAGGAAACATTGGTGTCTGAGGCCATCAATTTGCAGGCTCGTGGATAGGGTGAATATCAGTGGCATCTTATTATTGTCATTTATAACAGAGTTCTGGAGAAGGTATAAAGACGATTAAACTGTACTGTTCATTCATATATCTCATGCAAATAAAACTATTTGTTGGTTCAAGGTCTATTGACTTTAACTGAGCAGGGAAACTATCCTGAGCTTAGAAAATTTAAGCCCACAGGCAATATCTGCATTACTCCTGATCAGTCTCCCATCCAAACTAATGGCTATTGTTGCTGGCTGTCAGATGAGAGTAGAATGGCAGGTAGTAGGAGGATACGGGCAGACACTTCAACAGCAGAGTGATAGTGCAGGGAGGAGGTTTAGGCAAGTGTCCCTCACCTAAGACAAGTGGTACACCCAATGCTGGGAAGGCCTGAACTTGCAGGAACTACAGGAGCTCTCTTGGTCTCACGGAGAAAATAAACGGTACCTCTTCTGGTCCTAGCCTCTCCACATAGAAGCCTCCTTAGAAAACAAGATGGGGGAAGCAATTGTTTAGCAACATTATCACTGGACTGTTAATCTCGAGACCCAGATAACATCAAGGGGGCTTCATTTGAATCCCATCATAGCAGGTGGTGGAATTTGAATTCAAGTGGAAAAAAAAATTCTCTGCAATACGAGTCTAATTAGATTTCATTCCCTACAGTGTGGAAACAGGCCCTTCGGCCCAGCAAGTCCACACCGACCCTCTGAAGAGTAACCCACTCAGACACAGGGAGAATGTGCAAACTCCACACAGTCGCCCAAGGTGGGAATTGAACCTGGGACCCTGGTGCTGTGAGGCAGCAGTGCTAACCATTGAGCCACCATGCCGCTCTCCCTAGGTCACTGTGCCACCCCATGATGACCACGTATCGATTGTCAGGAAAAACCCAAGTGGTTCACTAATGTCCTTTAGGGAAGGAAACTGCCATCCTTATCTGGTTGGTCTACATGTGACTCCAGACCCACAACAATAGACAATAGGTGCAGGAGTAGGCCATTCTGCCCTTTGAGTCTGCACCACCATTCATTATGATCATGGCTGATCATCCTCAATCAGTATCCTGTTCCTGCCTTATCTCCATAATCCTTGATTCCACTATCCTTGAGAGATCTATCCAATTCTTTCTTAAACGAATCCAGAGACTGGGCCTCCACTGCCTTCTGGGGCAGAGCATTCCACACAGCCACCACTCTCTGGGTGAAGAAGTTTCTCCTCATCTCTGTCCTAAATGGTCTACCCCGTATTTTTAAGCTGTGTCCTCTGGTTCGGCACTCACCCATCAGTGGAAACATGTTTCCTGCCTCCAGAGTGTCCAATCCTTTAATAATCTTATACGTCTCAATCAGATCCCCTCTCAGTCTTCTAAACTCAAGGGTATACAAGCCCAGGCGCTCCAAATTTTCAGCATAAGATAGTCCCGCCATTCCAGGAATTGACCTCGTGACCAACAATGTGGGTGACTCTTAACTGTCCTCTGGGCAATTAGGGATGGGCAATAAATGCTGGCCTAGATAGTGATAACCTCATCCCCTGAATGAATAAATAAGATAAACTTTATGAAAGTAAAATCTCGTGGTGGATGGTGAGGATGAAGTGAGATTAAAAGCAGAAAGTGCTGGAGAAACTCTATCAGATCTGACAGTACCTGTGGAAAGCAAAACTGAATGAATGTTTTGAGTCCAATGACACTTCTTCAGAACTCATAAGTCTTGTGAGCTTTTCCCATGAATTTGCTCTGCATGAACAATATCCAGCTTTCTGTCGATGCTTAGCTAACTTTTCAAAACAGATGAAAAATGCCTCAGCTTCTCTGACCAAATCTTGGGAATGTAAATAGCTCCACACTGGGTTTTGGATTAGACTCAAATCTTTCTTCATCAGAACATTCCCTAGAGTTGGAGGAGTTTTCCCCCTTCGTTTCAAAACCGATATTACCCTTTTCTCTCTTGACTGAAATGTTCTTTCCCTTTCTTTTCTCTCCCTCTAAAATGCTCTCTTTCTTTTTCTGACGTGCTGATGCTCTATTCAAATTTTGCTTTAAATTTCCTTTTCAATTTTAAGCTGGTTCACACGCAGTTAACCTCTTGCTAATTCGAATGACTTGCCATTCAATCTGCATCACATTTATTCCAACTTCAGATGCCTGCTTCCTTAGCCCCTGCTTTTCACTCTAATTCTAACTTCCCACCCAGTTGAATGAGCCTAACCTTGATCATTCCTTCCAAATCATTCAGAGATAAATCTTCTAGCTGTAAAGGTTCTCAGCAAATATCAAAGCTATTTTGATAGAACAAAGCTGAAAGAAACCTGGTAAATTTCCTTCCATACTTTTCCTATTATTAACATTCCTCTTCAGTAATGTTCTTATTTAGTATCTAGCTACAATCCCCCACTTTTATGTTATAACAAAGGCTAGAGGAATGCTCCATCACTCTTGATCCACTACTCCATATGTTGTAACAGAAAAATTAAAATAGTATTTCCAGTTGCCAAAATGATCAATTAACGATGTTATCCACACAAGTTTCTAAACAGGATCTATCAACCAGAATTCTTATTAAACACAAACGGATTCAATATGGGTTCAATAATCAGTTAGCGTACACAGTGTGTAGTATGGAGCCTTAATATTTATCCCTCTAAGTATTCCCAACTTCTCCATGAGAAATATAAATGGACAATAAATGCTGGCCCAGTCACTGATGCCCACATCCACATCCAGTCAATAAATCACAAAAAAAAACACACAATGCAAATATACATGTGCACTTCCGAGAAACAGAAAACAAAGAAATTGGCTTGTTGAGAAAAACACCTTAATTACTGGTTCTTGAAGGTTAATGGATGAAATGTTCAGTGATCTGCAGTCTGATATTCTGGTACATTCAAGTCTCTATCATACGTAGTTGACTCAAATATCCTGTACTATCAGTTTGATCAGGAAATGCAATCATGATGTTGAGAGTTTGTTTTGGAGAGATCAGCTGGGCAGCTAGTTCACAGCAGCATTTCCTCCAACCCAGTTGGTCCTTAGCAGGCTTCCCTCCAACTGAACCAGATAAAACAAATACATAACTCTAGGCCAGTCACTGTTCAAAAACAGCCCCCTCATGGGATTATAGTAAAGCAAACAGCCATTCCCAATCCACATGCTCCAATTCTTGCCTAATTCGGTTATAGTTGGCCTGCCCCCAATTTAACACCTTCATCCAAGGTCTACTCTTCTCCTTATCCATAAGTATCTGAAAACTTACAGAATTATGGTCACTATTCCCAAACTGCTCTTCCACTGAAACTTTGATCACCTGGCTGGGCTCATTTTGCAATATCTGGTCCAGTATGGCCCCTTCCCTCATTAGACTATCCACAGACTGTTTCAAAAACCGTCCTGGATACACCTAACTCATTGGTCCCCTTCCAAACCCACAGCACTATGGGAGCCCCAGTCAATATGGGAGAAGTTAAAAACGCCCACCTCAAAAACCCTGTTATTTTCACGTCTTTTCAGAATCTGACTATACATCTCTTCCTCTCTCTCCCACTGGCAGCTGGGAAGTCTGTAGTTCCATCCCAGCATTGTGAATGGACCTGTCCTATTCCTGAGCTCTATCCATAATGCCTCATTGCAAAATCTTTCCAGGGTGTCTTCCATCAACACAGCTGTGAGATGCTCCCTCATCAGTAACGCAACTTCCCCCACCTCTTTTGCTTCCTCCTCTGTCTCACCTAAAACACCAATATCCCAGAACATTGAGCTGCTAATCCTATCCCTCTTTCAACCATGTCTCCGTGACATAAACAACATCATAGCTGCCTGCGTTAAACCAGGCTCTAAGTTCATCCATCTTACCTGTTATATTGCTTACATCGAAGGGTCCAGTTCTGCTGAGCTCAGCAACCTCTTCCTGACTGCCCTTCCTTTCAGCTACACTTGTCTTAGTCTCAAGCTCTTCCCCAGTCTCTATACGTGCTGACCTGCTCCTCCAGATCCCATCCCCCCTACCACACTAGTTTTACGTTCCGGAGTGACACTTTCAAATCTCCCTGCCAGAAGGTTGGAGCCCCTCCAGTTCAGGTCCTTCTTGTACAGCTCCCATGGAAGACATCCCAATGATCCACATATATTTTTTCCAAGGAACATCCCTGTAAACCCACATTTCCCATGGTTAATCCAACTAGCCTGCACATCCCTGGACATGATGGGCAATTTAGCATGGCCAATCCACCCTAACCTACACCTCTTTGGATTGTGGGAGGAAACTGGAGCACCCAGTGGAAACCCACACAGACATGAAGAGAATGAACAAACTCCACATAGACAGCTCGCTTGAAGATGGAATTGAACCTGGGTCGCTGGTGCTGTGAGGCAGCAATGCTAATTACTGAGCTAACGCATTGTTCACCTGAGATCTGAATTAAGGACAGAAAATTGGGAATATGCAGCATAAAGCGGAGACAAATAGGTTAAACGTTTGGGAGAGAGTCTTCATCAAAATTCTAGTAAAGGGTTGTTCTTATGTTTTCTTCTTCAACAGTTTCATTTTATTAAAATCTCTCCAATAACTCAGGAAGCCCGACTGGAAAGAAATATTGTTTATTGTTGAACACTAAACTAAAGCCACTACTCACGGTATATGTTGACTATTCCCAGCCCAGGATAAACAGTTCTGCAGAACCTGAGTCTGCTTTCTAAAGGGCTCAGGTGATGAGCTCCAGTTGGTCAGACCGCAGTCTGTTACCAAGGGAATTCACGGTCAATGAGCTCCACTGGGAGATTAATTAGTGACTCCCCCTGTTTCCATTTCCATTTTCCAAAATTGAATGTTATTCCTTAGCACTGAATTCCTTGAAAATTATAATATTTCAGATCTGGCCTCCAGGCTCAAGACATTTTTAATAATTAGGAAAGGCAAATGCAATCCAGTGAAAGGAGCTTGTAGCTGATGTGTTCATTCACTCATGCTGTATTTTAAACTGTTGGTGTCTTCTTTTGACAAAAAAGACTAGTTTGACACAAGGATCATTGGTTGGAACACTGAGAAATTCAAGCTACCCAAGGTCGGTGAATTTTGCGGCCACTACCAGAACTCTAGAGTTGTTAACAGCTGTGATTGACCCAATCGATCATTGCAGTCATTTTGATGTTACATAAAAAGGTCATTGTGAAGTCACATGGAAAGCAAGATAATCAGAGAAAGCGTGACAAGGCGTGTTTAATAATTCACCAGAAGGATCAGAAAAAGATTCTTTAATAAAGCACAACATTTGGCTGATATTTTATCTTCATTCAGCTGAACGATTTATATGTGCAGTGGCTAGGTTGGGAAAGTGCTGCTCAGCAAACGGCTTTGCAGAAATATACCTGGAATACTCTGCAGGCTGAGGGGCTCACATTAAACAATTCACTGCATGACCATTCCCTGAAGAGGGTGGGGGTGGGGTGAAGCCAGAAAGAAAGATCATCGCATCCAATATGTTGAACTGAAGACTGTGGAGCAGAATCATTGCCAGTAAATCGCGGTTCTTATTTCCACTGAATGTGACATGAGGAGTATGGGTTAATGCTTCCATTGATGCAGGCCTGAAACCAATTACAAGCTTTAAGGAAGTGTACCATCAGCTATGCTGCAGGAAAGGGGAATGAATTATTTATTTATTTAGTTATTCAGGATGTGGCATCACTGACAAAACAACTGTGATCTTGAACCTCTAATAGTCCTACAGAATATGCCTTCATCAACCAGTCAGTCCATGTCATAAAATACCTTGACCATGAGTAAGGGGAGGTGAGGATGGGAATACATGTCTGATATATATATATATTTTATGGCTGAATGTTACTAAATTTATTTCACTGTTTCAGTATTTTCACCACTTCACCCAGGCCTTTAATGTACCCCTGGCAGAATTTGGTGAAGACTGGGTTCTCTCTTGTGCTTTCACAATGAGTTATTATTCATGTGTGAGCTCTGTCTGTGGGTATCAACAGTTTATTTAAGTGCACAAAGCATCACAGGAAGGATTAATCCTATCCTCACCTGTTTCATATAAAGGGCATCTTAAAGAAGGAGAGTGAAAGGTGAAGAGATGTAAGAAAATTTCAGAACCTTGTAGGCAACTATACATCATAAGATCATCTGATGGAGGAGCAATATTAGGCCATTCAACCCATTAATTCTGCTCAACCATTCAATCATGGCTGATATGTTTCAAACCCCCATTCTCCTGCCTTGTTCCCCTAACCCTGATTCCCTTACTAGGGAATAGCAAGAACCTTTCTATCTCTGTCTTAAAGATACTCACGACTTAGTTTCCACAGCCCTCTGTGACAACTAAAAGCATAGCCATCAAAAAGTCAAGCTGCACAAGAGACCAGAGCTTGAAGATATCTGAGGGGATTGTGGGGTAGGAGGAGATTACAATGAGAGGAAGTGGTAAAGCCATAGAAGTATTTCAAGACAGGAATAAGAATTTTAAATTCAAAATCATAGAATCACACAGCTCAGAACAGGCCCTTCAGCCCATTGAGTCTGCATTGTCAAAAATACACAACTAACCCCACTTTCCAACAGTAGGTCCATGATCTCTTCAAGTGCTCATCCAAGTATTTCTTAAAGGTTGTGAGGTTTCCTGCCTCTGTTACCTTCCCAGGCATTGCATTGCAGATTCCCACCATTCTCTGGGTACAAAACCCTTTCTTCAAATCGCCTCTAAATCTTCACTCTATAATTACACCTCCTTATTATTGATCCTTTGACTAAGATTTGCTTAACCAAGACCCAATCCAGGATAGCAGGCAGAATCAGAATTGATAAGAAATAATAAGCAAGTCATCTAGTGCCCATTCCCCCACATCCAGCCCTAACATTGCTTATCCTTCCTTTGCAGATAGCAGTCTAATTGCTTTTGGAAGCTTCCAATTGAACTGGCCTCCATCAATTCCTCAGTTCATGCATTCCAAATCCTAATCATTCACTGAGAAAGATTTTTTTCATGTGGCTTATTAGATTAGATTACTTACAGTGTGGAAACAGGTCCACACTGACCTGCAACCCACCCAGACCCATTCCCCTACATTTACCCCTTCACCTAACACGACGGGCAATTTAGCATGGCCAATTCACCTAACCTGCACATTTTTGGATTGTGGGAGGAAACTGGAGCACCCGGAGGAAACCCATGCAGACACGGGGAGAATGTGCAAACTCCACACAGAGTCGCCTGAGGCGGGAATTGAACCCGGGTCTCTGGCGCTGTGAGGCAGCAGAGCTAACCACTGTGCCACCGTGCCGCCCACTATGATTCTTTTCCCAATTACTTTAAATCTGTGCACTCCCATGTAATCTAGTCATGAGTGGGAACAGATTTTACCTATCAACTTTACCCAGATCCCTAATGACTTTCAATACCCCTGGGAAATCTCCTCTCGGCCTCCTCCAAGGCAAGTTATCTCAACCTCAACATAACAGATCCCTGGAACTAATTTTGTGCTTCTTTTCTGTACCTTCACCAATGTCTTCACACCCTTCCTAAAGTGCAGTGCCTAGAAACAGATGTAATGCTCCAACTTGAGGCCAAATTAGTCTCTTATCACCATTACCTCCCTGATCCTGTTCTCTACACCCCTGCAAATACTGGCCAGGGTACTGTATTCACCTGTGTCTCAACCTGCCAAGCTGGCCTGTCACCATTGACAAGTTACACACATGTACACCCAGGCTGCTCTGCTCCTGCACTCCTTCTAGAGATTCATGCCCTTTATGTTATATTGTCCCTCCATGTTCTTCCTACCAAAATGAATATTTTTGTATCTGCCCACATTGACCTTCATCTGCCCATTCCACCAACTTGTCTATATCCTTTTGAAAATTTACTCTATTCTCTTGACAGCTCACAATACTTTTAAATTTCATTGAATAGAATCCCTACAGTGCACATAGAGGCTGTTTGGCCCATTGGGTCTGTACCAACCCTCTGAAGAGCATCTCATTCAGACCCAGAACCCCACACTACTCCATCTGGCCCACATATCCCTGTACAATTTAGCATGGCCAATCCACCCTAACCTTCACATCTTTGGACTGTGGGAGGAAACCAGAGGACGCAAAGAAAACCCACGCAGACATGGGGAGAATGTGCAAACTCCACACAGACAGATGCCCGAGGCTGGAATCGAGCCCATACTAACCACTGAGACCTCATATTTCAAAATGGGGTCCTGTGAAAAAAATTGAAAGTCGCCTTAATTTTACTAGACGATAAGGCTGCTTTCTTCTGAGAGAGAGATGATTCATGATGGTTTATCCTGAGCATTAGCACATCTCAGGTAAGGGAGATGTTGAGAAGGAGAATCCTTTGTAGTAACCTCAGGTGGTGTATGATACTGTTAGCATCACTCTGTACCTTATCCAGCCAACTGAGCTAAACAAAAGCTCTGAGGAAAGGTCACTGAGCTTGAAATGTTGACTGTGTATTCTCTCTCCACAGATCCTGCCAGACCTGCTGAGTTTCTCCAGCAATGCCTGTGTTTGTTTCAGAATTCCAGCATCTGTAGTTCTTTGTTTAACTTTAGAAACCCAGACACCTTAAGAGCCATGGAAGTTCTGTCCAAATGTTTGACTATCTCAACGTACTGACTGATAGCATCCTTACAAGTGTGTTCACCTCCAATGTTTAATCGGACAATGACCTTTACAATGCATCGAGGAAGGGCCAACTGAGCCTGTGCGTTCAGCCTTATCCCACACAGTGGTGAGTACAGCACTGGATACTAACCTAAATGTTCAATAATGGTTGAATACAAAGACACAACATTGTTTCTTCAACAATGATAGAAATATCCATAATTCCCCTGAAACCATCATGCATGCCAATTATGGAGTATGCACATTTAACTCTTTGACTCAGCTAATCTCAGCAAATCACAATGATGCACACCAGAATATAGTGAAAGCAATATAATGTGAAACATTTACAGTTATGTTTAATTTTGAAAAGAGAACCATCTATGCTATTGATGTACTCTCAAACCTGAAGTTAATGGCAGTGGAGATGGGTAGTAAATTTGTGACAATTTTTATTCCCTTGTACGTTCTGGGCATCGCTGGCTGGGTCAGCATATATTGGCCTTCCCTTGAGAAGATGGGGGTGAGCTGCTTTCCTGAACCACTGCAGTCCATCTGCTATAGGTTGACCCACAATGCTCCTAAGGAGCAAGTTCCAGGATTGTGACCCAGTGACACTGAAGGAACGGCGACATATTTGCAAGTCAGAATGGCTTGGAGGGGAACTTGCAGGTGATGATGTTCCTATGTATCTGCTGACCTAGTTCTGAGTTTGAAGGTGCTGACTAAGGATCTTTGGTGAATTTCTACAGTGTATCTCGATGACCGTGGTGTAGACCTTCCTTGTTTAATCAGGAGACTGTGCAATAGGCTACCTGTCAGTGTGGCATTGTCAGCTATTAGTAGGGTACACCAATGAAAGGTTTCTCCTGTTGCTAAATCAAATGTTGTTTGTACATATGTCACTAGTACTTGGGGCATTTTAATTATAATTATGTCCGAAGACGCAAAAAGAGAGAAAGCAGAAGAGGTGATAGCTGTGATTACAATGTTAGGAATGACACTTGGAGACAAAATTCTGCAGAGATAATTTATCCATGATGGATGTTTTTGTTTTGGCTAGGGGTGAGATACAGTTAGCTGTCCATTCACATGTAAAAGCTAACTTCTTGCACTTGATGTTTCACTAATCTCATATCTGACTAAATGAGTTGGACTTAGTTAAACAGAAATGGAAATCCGGAATTGCAAGTGGTGAATATGAAGCTGTTGGATTATCTAAAAATCCAGTCTGGGTTACTAATACACTTTTGTCAATAATTTAGTTAATTTATCAAGGAATGTGGGCAGTCTGAGTCCTGAGTGGCAGAGAATCCACAGTGCCTGTTAACATTTACTTGGCATTCATTCTTAGAGGGTTAATGACTGTAGGTTTTCTTCAGGTGCAGAGGTTGTATCCCTACCTTTGAGCCAGGATGACTGGATTCAAGTCCTACCTGTTCCAGAGGTGCATAACCACATCTCTGAACAGAGTCGATTGGAAGATAACTCTTCTCAAAGAAAGTTTGATGAAATAAATCAGAAATGATCATCCTCATGCCATAGAGATTGGGGCTGAGGTATATTTTTGAGGCAAACTAAAAGGAGATTTATTTTGTAACATCATTGACTCAATTTCAAAAACTAATTTGTTGCATCTGAAATAATCAAGTACTCAGTGATATTTCTGAGAGACGTGACAAGATACAAGTTCTTTCTGTCTAAGGATCTAGACCAGATGGGCCAAAGGGCTGAGAAGTGGCAGATGGAGTTTAATTCAGATAAATGTGAGGTGCTGCATTTTGGGAAAGCAAATCTTAGCAGGACTTATACACTTAATGGTAAGGCCTAGGGAGTGTTGCTGAACAAAGAGACCTTGGAGTGCAGGTTCATAACTCCTTGAAAGTAGAGTCGCAGGTAGATAGGATAGTGAAGAAGGCGTTTGATATGTTTTCCTTTATTGGTCAGAGTATTGAGTACAGGAGTTGGGAGGTCATGTTGCAGCTGTACAGGACATTGGTTAGGCCACATTTGGAATATTGCATTTCCCATCGGAAAGATGTTGTGAAACTTGAAAGGGTTATGAGGGGCATGGATAGGGTAAATAGGCAAAGTCTTTTCCCTGGGGTCGGGAGTCCAGAACTAGAGTGCATAGGTTTAGGATGAGAGGGGAAAGATATAAAAGAGACCTAAGGGGCAACTTTTTCACACAGAGGGTGGTGTGGGTATGGAATGAGCTGCCAGAGGAAGTGGTGGAGGCTGGTACAATTGCAACATTTAAGAGGCATCTGGATGGGTAAATGAATAGGAAGGATTTGGTGGGATATGGGCCGGATGCTGGCAGGTGGGACTAGATTGGGGTGGGATATCTAGTCGGTTTGGAGGGGTTGGACCATAGGGTCTGTTTCCATGCTGTACATCTCTTTGACTCTATTAACTCTGCTCTCCCTAGACTCAAGGTGACTGACAGCAACCAAAATGGAGAATGTTTATCCCTGAGGACGCGCGTGCCTCACCTTGATGAATTCAAAGTTCACATAAAACAGCATGAAATTGCACAATAAATGAAGCTACTCAAGCTGTAATCTATTGTTATATAATTTCTTACTGTCAGAAGCAAATAGCAATTGTCCTCTTCATTTAAAATGGCCATCAATAATGCCTAATTTTCAAAGAATGTGGGAATAACAAAGATGGTAGCATTTGTGGAACTTTATAAGATGCCTTCTTATATTTTTCTACTTCAAAAGTGCAAAAAGTGATTTGAAGTGTTTAAATGTCCGTAAATCCTGAAATAAATATATTTCAATTCTGTGGTGTGAGGAATAGAAATTAATCTAGTTGGGACACATTAATTCTGAGGCTGTCAGGGTGCACTTTATCCTACTAAACCATTAGGGAAATCCAAGGGCTTGGAGACAGACATGTAATTGTGAAAGCCCTCCATATATCAGTATGGCTGATCATATGTCCCAGCTGAGACCTATTAGAGCAGGGGCCCCCCTCTATAATAAACAGTGGAAACGTGTATTGGGGTCAGCAGCATGACAACATAAAAGGAACAAAGGTACAGAACCTGCCACAGCAAATAAGTGAATCAATTGCTAACAGTTGCAATCAACATGCTTCAGTTAAAAATAACCAGAACCAAACCTGAGAGGTACATGAAAAAGCATTTTCTAACAGAAAACTCATTGAAAAAAAATGCAAAGTAAAACTGGATATTGCACTTAAAGATTTATGTGCAAGTTTTTCAGGAAGATGGCTCTAGATGTGAGGAAATCAGACTATAACAAATCCGTTACAGTGTAATGAATTAACTTTTAAAAGCTACGATATCATTGGTACCAAGAAATCTGTCAGTCAAATCAGGTAGCAATTGCTGTTTGCTGAGTCACTACTGCAATGCAGCTGATTAAGATGATTTTTCAATTTTCAAAGCTATTATGACATATTCACTAACGTGTTAAGTTCCACAATAGGTTTTCAGGGCATTATCCTTCCTGATACAAATAAACACACAAAACCAAATTGCTCAAGTATTTTAAGCTTGTTTAAAAGATTATTTTGGAACAGTGGCTGATGGCTGCTTAAGATTTTTGACACAGTCATCTTCTGTCACTCTTGCTCAGGGAAGTCAAAGAGAAGAGAAAGAAAGCAACAATCAACTTGTAAATCTGTAAAGTCTTTCTGGCCCATAGATGGACATTGAACTGCTCCACAATCATTGTGTTCTGAGCTAATGTTAATTTTGCTATGTCGCCAAATTTACTAGCTAACATATACAACATGCTCCTACAAATGACAAATGATCAGTCACCCTGCATTAATGTTGCTGGCTGAGGGATAAATATTGGTGAGGATGTCAGAACAGTATAACCCAACTGAGACCTATTAGAGCAGGGGCCCCCCTCTATAATAAACAGTGGAAACGTGTATTGAGGTCAGCAGCATGACAACATAAAAGGAACAAAGGTACAGAACCTGCCACAGCAAATAAGTGAACCAATTGCTAACAGTGGTGAGTGGGACATGGGTGAAGCTAGTCTCCAGAAACAATGTGAAAGAGTGATGTAATGAAAAAGCAACAGATCTTTAACTGTGCCAGCTTTAACTTCCTATTGGCCAATTTCCCACTGCCTCGGAAAGATAGCCAACATCGTCAAAGACCCCTCCCACCCCAGTTATCATCTCTTCAGTTTGATTTGATTTGATTTGATTTGATTCATTATTGTTATGTACCTAGGTACAGTGAAAAGCTTTGTTTTGTGTGCAGTACAGACAGGTCATACCATACAAAGTGCATCAAAGTAATGGAACAGAGTGAGGAATGCAAAGTTACAGCTGCAGACAAGGGGCACAAAGAGCGAGATCAACATTAGATTTTTAATTTGTGAGGTCCATTCAGAAGCCTAATAAGCAGCAGCGCAGCTCCTCTGTCAGGCAGAACATACAAAAGCTTAAACACACGTATGAACAGATTCAAGAACAGTATCATTCCCGCTGTCATTAGACTTCTGAATGGAATTCTCAATTTCAAATCTAATGTTGATCTTACTCTTTGTGCATCTTCCCTACAGCCGTAACATTGTATCTCTTGCTCTGTTCAATCACCACATGTTCTTTGTATAGTATGATCTGCCTGTACTGCACGCAAAACAAAACTTTTCACTGTACTTAGTACATATGAAAAAAATAATTCAAGTCAAATCAAACCAGAATGAAGGTGGTGTTAATTTTTTAAATTTCATCCTAAGTAGAAGCAAATGCAAAATGCTAAGAAATGAGTTTCCCAAAATAGAATTTGAGCTGTCACTCTGAAATGTTTACTGGAAATAAAAGCAAACAGAGTGAATAATTTGCTGCAAGCATCATTCGTGTGGAGTTTGACCAACGTCACTCTCGGATCATTTATTTCCACCTGGACAGGCAGATCCTGCCTCAATTTAACATTTCATCCTGAAGTCAGCAGCTCCAGCAAGTATTTCCTTAGAGGTAGAGTGTAGTCCCAGTTCCAACAATAAATGGAGCTACTTTCGAGAAGGAGTTATTATTCAAATCCCTCTGACTTTGCCTTCCTGACATTCCTCTGATGAGGATCTGCAGCTCGAGCAACTTCAACTCAGAAATATTGAGGTCAAATCTGAACCGCAAGAGTTGCAGTGTATCCAGGAGGAAAAGAGATACCTGGACACACTATTTCAGATGGTACTTCCACCACATCATTAATTCGAGCTGGAGAATAGGTCAATGGTCAGGAGCCAGGAGGCTGCATTTGTGAGTCAGACAACAGAAGGAGACCTGGCCATTGAACTTTGCCAGTAGGTCAATGGTACTTATTGTCTGTGTGGATTCAAGAGGAGAAGGGGGCACAGTATAATCTGAGAAATAGTTTGCACTTTACATCTGCATCTGAGAGCTCTAAAGGCTGTGATGGGGTGAAAGACATCTCCTTGTGCTCAGAAGAACAGGAAGGAGAAGGGACAGGACCCAGTGGTTATGTATAATTTAGTTTAACTAGTAATTCAGGCTGAACTAGGGATGATGTTCTGCTGAGAGAGTTTGAGGGGTTACATTCCAAATGATAAAAAGTCGAAAGTAATGATCTCTGGATTATTATCTGAACTACATGCGATTTGGTATAGGAGAGGAATTTAGTTATAAAGAAAGGCTGGATAAGCTAAGACTTTTTTCATTGGACCGTAGGTTAAGAGGTGACTTTACAGGAGTTTATAAAATAGTGAGGGGTATAGATAAGGTTAATAGTTGCCTTTTCCCTAGGATGGGGGATTTTGAGACTAGGGGGCACATTTTTAAGGTGAGAGGAGAGAGTTTTAAAAAGACATGAGGGTCAAGTTTTTTACAGAGAGAGTGGTTTGTGCGTGGAAAGAACTTCCTGAGGAAGTGATGGATGTGAGTAGAATTGTAACATTTAAAAACATTTGGATAAGTCCATGAATAGGAAAGGTTTGAAGTAGGCCAGGTGGGATTAGTTTAGCTTGGAATTATGTTCAGCATGGACTGGTCAGACCAAAGGGTCTGTTTTCATGCTGTATTACTCTGACTCTATGACTCTTGACTATGACTCTATGAGAAAGTTAGAAAACTGGCTGATAAAGTGAATTGGACAAAGTGAGGACTGCAGATGCTGGAGAATAGAAAAGGCTGGCACTGGGAAAGCACAGCAGGTCAGGCAGCATCTGAAGAGCAGGAGAATCAATGTTTTGGGCATAAAGAAAAGGAGATTGTTCACAGTAGTTAAAGAAAGAAGAAGTAACAGAGGATTGATGAGGGCAGAGCGGTGGACATGATCCATATGGACTTCAGTAAGGCGTTTGACAAGGTTCCCCATGGGAGACTGGTGAGCAAGGTTAGATCTCATGGAATACAGGGAGAACTAGCCATTTGGATACAGAACTGGCTCAAAGGTAGAACTCAGAGGCTGGTGGTGGAGGGTTGTTTTTCAGACTAAAGGCTTGTGACCAGTGGAGTGCCACAAGGATCAATGCTGGGTCCACTACTTTTTGTCATTTAAATAAATGATTTGAATGTGATCATAGTTAGTGTAGTGGATAGCAAAGAAGGTTACCTCAGATTGAAATGGGCTGAGAAGTGGCAGATGGAGTTTAATTTAGATAAATGCGAGGTGCTGCATTTTGGGAAAGCAAATCAGAGCAGGACTTATACACTTAATGGTAAGGTCTAGGAAGTGTTGCTGAACAAAGAGACAAGGAGTGCAGGTTCATAGCTCCTTGAAAGTGGAGTCGCAGTTGGATAGGATAGTGAAGAAGGTGTTTATTGGTCCTTTATTGGTCCGAGTATGGAGTACATGCGTTGGGAGGACATGTTGCGGCTGTACAGGACATTGGTTAGGCCACTGTTGGAATATTGCGTGCAATTCTGGTCTCCTTCCGATCGGAAAGATATTGTGAAACTTGAAAGGGTTCAGAAAAGATTTACAAGGATGTTCAAAGTTTGTGAGAAGATTTGTAGCTCGGGTGCTCGTTGGTGTGGTTCTGTTCGCCGAGCTGGAAGTTTTTGTTGAAAACGTTTCGTCCCCTGTCTAGGTGACATCCTCAGTGCATGGGAGCCTCCTGTGAAGCACTTCTGTGGTGTTTCCTCTGGCATTTATAGTGGCCTGTCCCTGCCGTTTCCTGTTGTCAGTTTCAGCTGTCCACTGTAGTGGCCGGTATATTGGGTCCAGGTCTATGTGTTTGTTGATGGAGTTTGTGGATGAGTGCCAAGCTTGGAATTCCTAGAAGCTTGGCACTCATCCACAAACTCCATCAACAAACACATCGACCTGGACCCAATATACCGGCCACTACAATGGACAGCTGAAACTGACAACCGGAAGCGGCAGGGACAGGCCACTATAAATGCCGGAGGAAACACCACAGAAGCGCTTCACAGGAGGCTCCCAAGCACTGAGAATGTCACCTAGACAGGGGACGAAACATTTGCAACAAAAACTTCCAGCTCGGCGAACAGAACCACAGCATTTACAAGGATGTTGCCAGGGTTGGAGGATCTGAGCTATAGGGAGAGGCTGAACAGGCTGGGTCTGTTTTCCCTGGAGGTTGAGGGGTGACCTTATAGAGGTTTACAAAATTATGAGGGATATGGATAGGGTAAATAGGCAAAATCTTTTCCCTGGGGTTGGGGAGTCCAGAACTAGAGGGCATAGGTTTTGGGTGAGAGGGGAAAGATATAAAAGAGACCTAAGGGGCAACGTTTTCATGCAGAGGGTGGTACGTGTATGGAATGAGCTGCCAGAGGAAGTGGTGGAGGCTGGTACAATT
>NC_057713.1:134287629-134297617 GCF_004010195.1 Chiloscyllium plagiosum
GCTGGAAAAGAACAGCCTGTCAGGCAGCATCCGAGGAGCAGGAGAGTTGACGTTTCGAGCGATGTTGCCTGACCTGCTGTGATTTTCCAGCACCACACTCTCGACTCTGATCTCCAGCATCTGCAGTCCTCACTTTCACCTCGAAAATCGAGAGGTAGAATCAGTTTGGGTGGAGCTAAGAAATATTACTGGGAAGTACTTATAGCCTTCCTGAAAGTAACGGAAATGGATGGTAGGCTATAAATGAGAAAAAAAGTGTCACTGCAGACTTTTGTTTCCCCAAAATTTAAAGGCCATTCAATTGGCAAGACAGCTTAACAATTCCACAGACTGCATCCCACCTTTACACACAGACATGTTTATAGAGACAAATGGCTACTTGATGTCTCTCCAAAGGAACCCTGGCCACTAAAGCAGAGGTTACATTTCAAGTCCAGCAATTCTTCATCACTGGATCTGTAATATTAATTTATTTTATCCCCACAGATGCTGCCAGACCTGCTGAGCATCTCCAGCAATTTCTGTTTTTATTTTAGATCTCTACCATCTGCAGTTCTTTGTTTTATTTTAAGAAAGAACTTCTGTAGGTACAGGTACTTTCCTCAAATTCATAAATCACAGATGTTATGTTTCAGAAAACCGAGCAAGAGAAATTATGTCTGTTTGAAGGCAGCTGCATTTTTAAATGTGTTGCTTCCTCTGTGAAGTACAGATTTTTTTGATTAATCTATCAATTAATTGATAGACAACGCACTGGAATCAATAATTAGGGATGCGGTAACAGGGCACTTATAGAATCATCAGATGGTTAGACAGAGTGAACGTGGGCTATGAAAGGGAAATGATGTTGGATTAATCTAGTTGAGTTTTTGAGAATATAGTTAGTGGAGTAGAGAAGGGGAAACCAAAGGATATGATACACTACAATTTCCAAAAAGCATTTGATAAAATACCCCAAAGAGGTTTTCACACTTAATTCAGATTCATGGGATGGGGGTGATTCATCAGCATGGACTAGTTCGGGGACAGAAAACAGAGAGTGGGAGTCAAGGAGTTATTTTCATGTTGGCAGGCTTTAATGAGCTGGTCACTGCTCACATTTGGACCTCAGCGATGTAATTGGCAGCTGACACCATGACTTAGGCATTTAAAGTGCTTGCCTCTTAAACAGTAGATCTTGGTATTGTCGTGATCTATATCACACATAGCAATAGGTTAATGTTTTCAGTCCATGCCCAAATGCAACAAGACCTGAACAATTCCAAGGTTTGGGCTGACAAGAGAAAATAACATTGGTGCGAAATAATTGCCAAGTAATGACCATTTCCAAGAGAAGAGGTTCTAACTATTGACCCTTGACATTCAATGGCATTACAACACTTAATCCCTCAATATCAACATCCTGCAGGCTACCATAGATGATAAATTGAACTGAACCATCCCTGTTGTAATGTCTACAAGAGGCTAGCAATTCAGCAGCAAGTAACACACCTCCTGAGTCCCCAGAACTGTCCACCATCTACAAGGCACAAGGCAGGAGTGTAATGGAATACTCTCCACTTGCCTGGATGGGTGCTGCTCCAACAACACTCAAGAAACTTAACACCATCCAGGATAAAGCAGCCTGCTTCATTAGCACCACATCCACAAGCAATCACTCCCTCCAACAATGATACTCCGTAGCATTAGAAATGATCATGGCTGATCATCGAGCTCAATACCTTAGTCCTACCCTCCCCCCATATCTCATGATACCTTTAGCTACAAGAGCTATATCTAACCCCTTCTTGAAAATACAACATTTTGGCATCAACCACTTCCTGTGGTAGTGAATTCCACAAGTGGACCACCCTCTGAGTGAAGAAATGTTTCCTCCTCTCAGTGCTAAAGCGGCATGAATAGAAGGAAGTCTTGATTAGGTTCAATAAAATATAATTGGAAATGATTGGTATGAAGCATTAACACAGGCCTGCGCCACATTGTCTTATTCTGTGCTGTTCATTTCACATAAATCTGTATAATTCTATGGATGTGAGCAGAATATCCTGCTAGTCAGCTTTGCTGTGCCTCATGCATAATGTTCTGTTAGCTGGTTTATGACAAGGTCTCAGTAGTTTCCTGAGTTATGATCTGCTGTAACTGCTCAAAAGATTTTTCATCTCCTCTGTCTTTAAAATACTCACATCACAGATTGGCGTAGCTACCTCTGGACAATGCTGCCAATTGGGCCAAGTGTTTGTCTACAGTGAGTAAGGGGGTTGGTTGGCTGGCTGAGTTGCCTGGGTGACTGGTTTCTAAGGCAAGTGATGTTAACAGCATGGGTTCAGTTCCTGCACTGACTGAGGTTACATGAAGCAATCTTTTTATCGAACTCTGCCCTCACCTGACATATAGCCCTCAGGTTAAACCACCACCAGTTGTCTCTCTCTTTACTGAGAAAGCAACCCTATGGTCTCATATGACAATGGTGATTCCACCCAGCACGGCTTAATATATTATTGCCTTCTGCAGTGTACTCTTGGCTTCCAAAAAGATCATAGAACCATACAGCATGGAAACAGGCACTTTGGTCTAAACAGTCCACGCCGACCATGTTCCCAAACTGAACTAGCCCCATCTGGCCATGTTTGGCCCATATCCCTCCAAACTGTTCCTATTCATGTCTTTTTAAATGTTGTAACTGTACCTGCATCCACCACTTCTGCTGGCAGTTAATTTCACATATGAACTACTCTCTGTGTCAAAACATTGCCCCTCATGCCCTTTTTAAAACTTTGTCCTGTCAGCTTAAAACACTGCCTCCCCTAGTTTTGAACTTCCCCACCTTAGGGAACAGACCCTTGCTATTCACCTTTACTGTGTTCCTCGTGATTTTATAAACCTCTATACGGTCACCTCTCAACCTCCTACACTCCTGAGCAAAAAGTCCCAGCCTATCCAGCCTACCTTTCTAACTCAACCTTCCATTCCTCGCAACATCTTGGTAAATCTTTTCTGAATCGTTTCCAATTTAATAATATTCTCTCTGTAACAGGGTGACCCTGTACACAGTATTCCAAAAGCGGCCTCACCAATGTCCTGTACAACCTCAGCATGACTTCCCAACTCCTACACTCAAAGCTTTGAGCAATGAAGACAAGTGTGCCAAACGCTTTTTTAACCACCCTGTCTACCTGCAACCCAAACTGCAAAGAACTACGTACTTGAACCCCTAGATCTCTCTGTTCTCCAACTCTACCCAAGACCTTATTTTTAATTGGATAAGCTTTACTGTTGTTTCTTTTAGCAAAATGCAATATCCTGCCCTCATCAATCTTTTTGGTTACGTCCTCAGAAAACTCAACCAAGATTGTGACACACGGTTTCCTTGGCAGAAAGCCATGCTGACTATCCCTAATCAATCCTTGCCTCTCCAAATACATGCAAATCTTATCTTTCAGAATCCTCTCCAACAACTTACCCACCACTGGTGTAAAATGCACAACTCTTCCCAGGTTTCCCCTTACTGTCTTAAATAAAGGCACAACATTGACAAGTGGCATGGTGGCTCAGTGGTTAGCACTGCTGCCTCACAGCACCAGGGACCTGGGTTCAATTCCAGTCTCAAGTAACTGTCCATGTGGAGTTTGCACATTCTTCCTGTGTCTGTGTGGGTTTCCTCCCACAGTCCAAAGATGTGCATGTCGAGTGAATTAGCCATGCTAAATTGCCCATAGTGTTCAGGGATGTGTAGGTTAGGTGCATTAGTGAGGGGTAAATGTAGGATAATAAGATAGGGGAATGAGTCTGGGTGGATTACTCTTCAGAGGGCCAGTGTGGACATGTTGGGCTGAAGGGCCTGTTTCCACACCAAAGGGATTTTATGAATTAGCCAGCCTCCAGTCCTCTCGCACTGTAGCTGTAGATGATACAAATACCTTTGCTAGGGGCCCCAGAATCCCTTCCCTAACTTCCCACAATGTTCTGGGATATGCTTGATCAGGTCCTGGAGATTTATCCATCCTGATGCTTTCTAAAACCTCCAGCAATTCCTCTTCTGCAAAGTGTACTGTTTCCAAAACATCAATATTTATTTCCCTGAGTTCTCGAGTCTTCATTTCCTTCTCCACAGTAAAAACTGACATGAAATATTAATCTCTCCCATCTCTTGAGCTTCAAAACATGGATGATGTCATTGATTTTTAATAGGCCCTATTCTTTCCCTATTGCACTTTTGCTCTTAATGTACTTATAGAACCTCTTTGGATTTCCTTAATCTTATCTGTCAAGGCTATCTCACATCCCCTCTTAGCTCTCTTGATTTCCTTCTAAAGAATGCCCCTATACTTTTTATATTCATCAAGAGATTAATTTGATCCCAGTGTCTATATCTAATATATGACACTTCCATATTCTTAACCGAAACTTTGATATCTATAATCACCCATTGTACCCTACTTTTACCAGTCTTACCCTTCACTCTAACAGGAACATAATGCCTCTGCACTCTCAGTATTACATTTTTGAAAGCCTCCTACTTATCAGTCATTCCTTTACCTGTGAACATTGTACTCCAATCAACTTTTGAAAATTCCTGTCTCACACCATTAAAATCAGCCTTACTCCAATTAAGAAATTTAACTTTTAGGGAAGGCTTATCCTTTTTCATAACTATTTTAAAACAAATTGAATTATAATCAGTAGTCCCAAAGTGTTCCTTTACCAGCGCTTCAGTCACTTCATAGAATCCCCTATTTGGCCCATCAAGTCCACACCGACCCTGCTAAGACCATCCACCCAGGCTCACTCTTCCTACCCTATCCCTGTAACCCTGCATTCACCATAGCTACTCCACCCTAATCTGGACTGTGGGGGAAACTGGAGTGCCTGGAGGAAACCTATACAGACACAGAGAGAATGTTCAAACTCCACACAGACAGTCGCCTGAGCTGGGAATCGAACCTGGGTTTCTAACGCTGTGAGAAAGCACCAGCTTCTTTCCAACCTCAACTGGGGGGTCTGGGGGGCGTATGAAGGATCCTGCATTTGGCAGTTGGCAGCACAAGTGCTCTCTTGAGTTCACTGATAACCTTCAGGAAAACAATGACGTTGGTCTTGGTCACCATGGACCCAGAGAGTCAAGGTGCCAGAACCATTGGCTTTTTCTCCATCACTGGGGACACAAGGGGCCATTGATGACATCCATATGTCCCTGGAGCTCCTAGGCATACACGAGCCATATTCCTGAATAGGAAGGGTTTTCACTTCATCAGTGGCTCAATTGTATGTGACCCCACATGACAATTCTTTCAGGTTTCTGTCTATTATCGAGGGAGCTGGGACCGTTGTCACATTCTGCAGAGCTCCCAGGATCCTTGAATGTTTATTTCCCTGCATTATGTTCAGAACCAACTTGTAGGTAATGCCAGAAGGCATGGCTAATGACCCCAGCCGTGATACCTTCAGGCTGATACTGAGCAGTGCTACAATACTGCTTCTACATCCACTCGGGCTGTCATTGAACAAACATTAAAGGTTCACTTCCATTGCCTGGTAATCACTACATATGGTCTCTAGAATAGTGAAGATGCAGTCCTCAGCATGTAGTCTATCATAGAATAACTACAGTGTGGAAGCAGACCATTCAGCCCATTGAGTCCACACCAACCCTCTGAAAAGTATCCCATATACACCTACCCCATCTACCTTATCCATGTAACCCTACATTCACCATAGTTAATCCACTTGGCCTGCACATCCCTTTCAGTATGGGTAATTTCCCGTGGCTAATCCACCCTAACCTGCACATCTTTGGACTGTTGGAGGAAACTGGAGCACCCGGAGGAAACCCACGCAGACACGGGGAGAATGTGCAAACTCCACACAGGGAGTGACCCAGGGCTGGAATCGAACCCAGTCCCTGGCGCCGTGAGGCAGCAGTGCTAACCACTGAGCCACCATGCCGCCCCTCAATGACAGCTCAAAGAACATCAAAGAAGAGGAGATGGAGCAGCCATCTGTGGCTTCAGATAAAGAGGAAGGAGAGTCTAACAGAGGAGCTGGGGAACAAATGCTAAGAATGAGGATGCTGAAGAAATGAGGGCAGTAGTGAGAGAAGGCAGGCAGACCCACAGGAATCTGATAGCAGAGAGATTTGAGAATGAATTGTTTTGCATGGACCTTTGTGGATACTATTAAATAATAGTGAATTGTAACACAGAGGAGTTTCCCATCTCAAGGGAGTGCTTGTTTTACAAATATGAATCATTACATTCATCTGTCATCAATTGTAAATGATTTGGTCACCTTGTGTACCAATTACCTCCAGTTCAATCTCCTCACCACAGCAGGAGAATGAAGTCCTACAGGCTTATATGGGGCTATGTGTGTGTTTTACGTAAGCTCAGTTTTACGAAGGAGTATTCATCTATCATTGGGATGTGGAAGAACCGAATTCTGCTGAATGACTGCCAAATCCCAACCACCTCTCACTTTCCAGAGGGTGTGTTGATCCCAACAGAGAGCAGGGGGATGTGCAGCTCAGGCTGAACATGATCAATGCCAGCAGCCAGTGTAGATGGTCCAAAAGGAAAACTTCAAGGCAAGTCTCTTCTCAGTTTGAAAGGATATTTAGTGTAAAGCACTGTCTTTGTTTCAAGTGCCACATTGTACAGAAGGTTAAGGTCCATGCTGCAATGTGACAACACTTCTGTTTACCTTTCCTTTACCTTCACTCCACCTTGGTACCCGAACAGTTGCAGCTCAGCTTGTGGCTGCCTGATGACTGCTTCGTTGCCTTACCTCAGGCATCCTCCACAGTACCTGGGCATAAAGGGATCAAACTGCCCAGAGACCTCCTCCAGACACTCTTCTGTAGCTCAGAACAGAACAGATTTACCAGGATGTTGCCAGGTTTAGAGGGTTTGAGCTATAGGGAGAGGCTGAACAGGCTGGGGCTGTTTTCCCTGGAGCATCGGAGGCTGAGGGGTGACCTTATAGAGGTTTACAAAGGTCTTTTCTCTGGGTTGGGGGAGTCCAGAAACGAGAGGGCATAGATTTAGAGTGAGAGGAGAAAGATTTAAAAGGGACCTAAGGGACAACATTTTCATGTAGAGGATGGTGCGTGTATGGAATGAGCTTCCAGAGGAAGTGGTGGAGGCTGGGACATTGCAACATTTAAGAGGCATTTGGATGAGTATATGAATAGGAAACGTTTGGAGGGATATGGGACAAGCGCTGGCAAATGGGACGAGATTAATTTAGGAAATCGGGCTAGCATGGACAAGTTGGAGCGAAGGGTCCATTTCCATGCCGTATATCTATAAGGCTCAATGACACTGATGGTGCTCGTATCCCTGGCAGAGAGGCTAAGGTGCAGCAGGATAGCTCTGGAGTGTCCTGAGCTGATAATTCCCTATTGGTGGACAATGACCCTTCCCTCACGCCTTGAAGGGATAGAACATTTGGAAGAAAGTCATGTCCCTCTCTCTGAGCCAGTGAACAAAAGCACCAGTTGGCATGAAGGTTCCCATGTATATCCAGCAGATTCTGACTGTTCTGCTGGACCTGCAGCTCCTCAGCAGCAGTCACAGACTCACTCGCGACAACACAACATCAGACAGAACATGGGCGGATTTACTCGCCAGAGCAAACGTCAGACAGAACGTGGGCAGATTCGCTCACTGGGGCACAACATCGGCCAGAATGTGGGCAAACTCACTCACTGGGGCATAACATCAGACAGAATGTGGGCAGATTCACTCACTGGAGCATAACATCAGACAGAATGTGGGCAGATTCACTCACTGGAGCACAACATCAGACAGAACGAGGGGAGATACACTCACTGGGGCATAACATCAGACAGAATGTGGGTAGACTCACTCACTGGGGCACAACATCAGACAGAACGTGGGCAGATTCACTCACTGGAGCGCAATATCAGACAGAACGTGGGCAGATACACTCACTGGGGCACAACATCAGACAGAACGAGGGGAGATACACTCACTGGGGCACAACATCAGACAGAACGTGGGCAAACTCACTCACTGGGGCACAACATCAGACAGAACGTGGGCAGATACACTCACTGGAGCACAACATTAGACAGAATGTGGGCAGATTCACTCACTGGAGCACAACATCAGACAGAACGTGGGTAGACTCACTCACTGGGGCACAACATCAGACAGAACGTGGGCAGATTCACTCACTGGAGCGCAATATCAGACAGAACGAGGGCAGATACACTCACTGGGGCACAACATCAGACAGAACGAGGGGAGATACACTCTCTGGGGCACAACATCAGACAGAACGTGGGTAGACTCACTCACTGGAGCGCAACATCAGACAGAACGTGGGTAGACTCACTCACTGGGGCACAATATCAGACAGAACATGGGCAGATGCACTCACTGGGGCACAACATCAGACAGAGCGAGGGCAGATGCACTCACTGGGGCACAACATCAGACAGACCGTGGGCAGATGCACTCACTGGGGCATAACATCAGACAGAACGAGGGCAGATACACTCACTGGGGCACAACATCAGACAGAACGTGGGTAGACTCACTCACTGGGGCACAACATCAGACAGAACGTGGGTAGACTTACTCACTGGGGCACAATATCAGACAGAACATGGGCAGATGCACTCACTGGGGCACAACATCAGACAGACCGTGGGTAGACTCACTCACTGGGGCACAACATCAGACAGAACATGGGCAGATGCACTCACTGGGGCACAACATCAGAAGAACGTGGGTAGACTTACTCACTGGGGCACAATATCAGACAGAACATGGGCAGATGCACTCACTGGGGCACAACATCAGACAGACCGTGGGCAGATGCACTCACTGGGGCACAACATCAGACAGACCGTGGGTAGACTCACTCACTGGGGCACAATATCAGACAGAACATGGGCAGATGCACTCACTGGGGCACAACATCAGACAGAACGTGGGTAGACTCACTCACTGGGGCACAATATCAGACAGAACATGGGCAGATGCACTCACTGGGGCACAACATCAGACAGACCGTGGGCAGATGCACTCACTGGGGCATAACATCTGACAGAACGAGGGCAGATACACTCACTGGGGCACAACATCAGACAGAACGTGGGTAGACTCACTCACTGGGGCACAACATCAGACAGACCGTGGGCAGATGCACTCACTGGAGCACAACATCAGACAGACCGTGGGCAGACTAATTCACTGGAGCACAATATCAGACAAAACGTGGGCAGACTCACTCACTGGAGCACAATGTGGTCAGTTTCTGCTTTGTGCTCCAGGATTGTCCGAACCTCTGCCAGACCTTGCACCGCTTACCTCTGTCAGTTCCTTCATGGTCAAATCAAGAGGTGCCTCACCTCCATTTTATTTAGCAGGGGCCTGTTTTCAAACAGTCCTTGGAGTGTCAGAAACTGTTTGTTCCCCTCTCCAGCTACTGCTTCCTCCCAGACCTGAGTGTGCTATAGCCACATTAGTCACTGAGGGGCTTGTGGAGGATGAGGTGGAATATCTTGATGGTGCTTCTTTTAAGGGTCCCAACTGTTACTTTTCAGAGGAATATGTTCGATGAGTCTGAGAAAAACAGGCCTAAGGAATAAAATGCTTCACTTTTTTTGTTCTAGTACGTGCCTGAACTTTGAGACTACAACAGTACCCTTCCACCGACACTCTCATTCGCTTGGCCGAACTGGTCCTTACCCTTAACAGTTTCTCCTTCGAATTCTCCCACTTCCTCCAGACCAAAAGGGCACACGTATGGGTCCCAGCTATGCCTGTCTCTTTGTTGGCTACATAGAACAGTCCATCTTCCGTAATTACACCAACTCTTCCTCCGCTACATTGATGACTGCATTGGCGCCACCTCGTGCTCCCGCGAGGAGGTTGAGCAATTCATCAACTTCACCAACACATTCCACCCTGACCTTAAATTTAACTGGACCATCTCTGACACCTCCCTCCCCCTCCTGGAC
>NC_057713.1:134299140-134311046 GCF_004010195.1 Chiloscyllium plagiosum
GCTTTTGCCCGAAACGTCGATTTCGAAGCTCCTTGGATGCTGCCTGAACTGCTGTGCTCTTCCAGCACCACTAATCCAGAATCTGGTTTCCAGCATCTGCAGTCATTGTTTTTACCAAAGTAAATATTAGTTCAGCTTTCTCTCCATGATGCTGTTAGATCTTATTTCTTATTCACTTGTCCCTGGCTGGCCATTTATCGCCCGTCCCTAGTTGCCTGTTGAGAAGGTGGTGTGAGCAGCCTTCTTGAACTGCTGCAATCCATGCTGTCGGTAAACCCACAAAGTCCATAGGGAGGAATTCCAGGATTGTGACCTAGTTGACAGTGAATGATTGGAGATATATTTCCAAGTCAGGATGGTGAATAGCTCAGAGAGGAACTTGCAGAGATTGGTGTTCCCATGTATCTGCTGTCCTTATTCATCTAGATCAAAATGGTCATGGGTTTGGAAGGTGCTGTCTGAGGATCTTTGATGAATTTCTGCAATGCATCTTGTGGATGGTACACACTGCTGCTATGAACATTGGTGTTGGAGGAAGTGGATGCTTGTGGATGTGGTGTCAATCAAATGGGTTACTTTGTCCAGGATGGTGTCAAGTTTCATGAGTGTTGTTGGAGATGCCCCCATCCAGGGATCACACTCCTGACTCGTGTCTTATCGCTAGTGGACAGGCTTTGGGAAGTCCCAGCCTCTGACCTGCTCTTTTAGCCACTGTATTTATGTAACCGAGTTTCTCTAACAATTCCTGTTTATTATTGCAGATTTGTTAATGTTGTGAACTGTCACACTTACCCAAGGCTTTGCTTAGACATGATGTGCTGGTGGGAGTACCAGCTTGGAGGCTTTCACATTCAGTGATTGTAGATATCCAATCTCCCCTTCAACATGGGCATGCTGTCTTTGTTCTCTGCAATCTTGACAGCCTCTTATTGAAAATAATCCTCCATTCCCGTACTGATCAAGAATATATTGATCTCAGCCTTCAATATATACAGGGGCTCTGCCCCCACAGGTCTATGTAGCAAGGAATTTCAAAGATTCTCAACTCTCTGAGAGAAGAAATTCCTCCTCATCTCAGTTTTAAACAAATGCCCCTTTATTCTGATACTATGCAATCAGGTCCTTGACTCTCCCCGAGGGGAAACATCCTCTCAGCATTGAAAAGCATGGATTCTGTCAGATGCGTAGGAGACAGTCACACTGTTATCCACATAGGGCAACGTGGATGGATGACATTGATGAGATGTGAAGCAATTGATGGGAGATTTCTGGCTCCCAACCTCGTGCATGGCAGTCATGTGCAGTGACAAACTCACAATGCTAACACTCACTCAGGGGAATGAAGCATTGGGTAGCTGGTGGCATACTCTGGCTATGTGGCTGTGGCTCATCCTCTCATGGCACTGGATCCTGTCTCTCCTCTGATTTCTCCAGGTGCTGTCTCCCATAATCACCGGGGATGACCTCCTGTTGACAATCCTGGAAAGCCTCACAACCTTTTCCTCCTGGTTGCCCTGAAGGATCACCCTGTACAGCATTATGTCTAAAGTGTAGGAGTCGATGTCAGTCTTTTGCTTTAATACAAAGAAATAGCTTTATTCATAAAACAGCTTCATACACATGCACTGTCCTGTATGGGCTTTGTATATAAAGAAAAACAAATGATGGTCCCTGTAGTTTCAAAAAACCAAAGACATTTCTTCCTTATGCAGGACACTAGTTACATGCATTGAAGCAACGAAAGGGTCTGATAACTGAAAGGACCCCTATTGTACTTTGGCCAAAAGACATTAGACCGTGGTCTTTCCACACTGTGCCTTAACGGCAGCTACCCTGAACTTTAGTACATCCCTCAGCATGGAGTCCTGGACCTTGGAATGTGCCAGTCTGCAACATTCAGTCAGGGTCAACTCTATGCTCTGGGAGACCAACAAGGTTTGGGCAGATCAAAAAGCATCTTTCACCAAGTTGATGGTCCTCCAGAGACAGCTGATGTTTGTCTCGGTGTGCATACAGGGAAAAAGCCTGTAGAGCACAGAGTCCTGCGTCACAGAGCGGCTTGGGATAAACCTCGACATAAACCACTGCACCTCTCTCCAGACTTTCTTTTGCCATGGCATATTCCAGAAGGAGATGTATGACAGTTTCTAACCTCCTCAAAGCCATTTTGTGGGCAGCATGTAATGGCACAGAGAGACCGGGCATACACAAAGGATCTGTTGGGTAGTGCCCTTCCCACCCCCTGCCAAACGACATCTCGGTGCTTGTGGGAAAGTCCTGGAAATGAGGCCCTGGGCTGTGTGGACATGGCAAGTGAAGGCTGAGTCTTCAGCCTGGCTTACAGTGAAAGGATCAGTCTGACTGCCTTTTAAATGTGACGACTGGAAGTGGGAACCCAGAAAATTCCAGATTCCTGTCTGCCAATATAAATAAATGGTATTTCACTCACACTTGAACATGTAATGAGCTTAAAAGAATGTCACTGTGCATTGTGCATGGCCAGCACCTGTGTGGAAATCCCTCCCACCTTTTGACCACACTTACTCTTTGAAATGCAAATTCCACCCAAGACATCTAAAGGCTATATTCTTTGGATTTGCGCTACTAACTAATAAGTTATCACCCTAAATTCTCCCTTTTGTCTTCAATGTATAGTAGAAATAGTCAACCAGCTGCTCATGGACTCAAAATATTCCTGTGTCATGCTTAATGACCTTGACCTTGGTGCTTTGCTGAGTGGGTCTCAAGTTGCTATTGTCTACAATCACCCTCTAGTTTTGTTGAGTATGCAGAGCACTTAACACATTTCCTTTCGAGGTCCATCGAGTCCTGCCTTGATGACAGTAGTGTTGTATCAGCCTCTTGGTCACTTATGTAGCATCATTCATTCCTGAGTTAATTATCTGTCATTTACTGCTATTGTTATGAACAGATGGACGCAAGATATATGTACATAATGATGGTGGAGCTATTATTCAATAAAGAAGCCAGTATACAGATTTATTAATAAATGCAGAATATGATTATCACTGTGAAAAACACTCAGCAAAATACTACAAAATGAATATCACGTGCAAAAGAAATGCCAGCAATTAAATTATCTACAGTCTCAAGACTACAAACACGTGGAAGTATTTGGGAACTGTGTGATGATAAAAGAACATATTCTCTAACGGTGTTATCAATTGTTGAGTATAGATAACAATTAGAAATTTTCTATGTTTGGTGCCAATGATAGATCCAATAAACATTGGTATTGTTTGGGAGACAGTGTTTAACAAACTCATTGATAGACAAAGCCAGCAGAGGATTTCCAAACCTTATCTCTATCATTTTGAAAAAATACCTTAAGGTTACCCCCAGCCGTCTCCCCTCATGATTTGTGCTTCAGCTTTACAGAATTAAAATCAAAGAGGCCCTCTACTGGCTGGATTCGATCGATTCGGCTGAGAATTGCAATGTACATAGGAGGAACTGTAGTCAGAAACATGTCAGCTGGTTGTTATGGTGATACAATGTGATTTTCCTGGTATACAATAATTTCCTTTGGGAGGGTGTTAGTTTCATAAGGCGCTGATGCTGCTTATGTTTAAAAGTGAATCTTATTCACAGCTGAATTTTCACTGCTTCTGAAGAATAATAAAAAACATCAGAACAGCAGCACCATTCCCCAGCTTTGCAGTATTTCTGAATGATTTGATTGCAGATCTTTTTGTAGTTTCCTCTACTCAGTTTAAATGACTTTTGAAGAGAAAGGAACATGACTGTAATATTTTAAGGTCAATAATTCTGTCCATTGACTCCATCTACAGTTCTTTGCCTCTGGAAAGCAGCCAAAGCCCCCTCCCGCCCCGGGTATAATCTCTTCCACCCTCTTCCATCAGGCAAAAGATACAAAAGCTTAATCACATGTACAAACAGATTCAAGAACAGCTTCTTCCCTGCTGTTTCAGACTTCTGAATGGGTCTCTCAAACTTGAAATTTAATGTTGCTCCGACTCTCTGTACACCTTCTCTGCATTGTATTCCTGGCTCTGTTCTATGTCCCTGATGCACTTTGTATAGTATGATCTACCTGTACTGCACACAAAATAAAACTTTTCATTGTGCCTGGGTATATGTGACAATGATAAATTAAATCAAACCAAACAGTGTAATTTATTCATGCTTGACGTGAATGTTAATGCAATTATTAAAACATTGAACTTACATTACGCATCCCTTTAGCAATTTTGACCATTCCTTTAAGTGACTTTGAGCTATCTATCAAGGAGAACAGCCAGTCTGCTCCTGGATCTCTGCCATCAGAAAGTCCTAAGTACAGCTTAGGGTGACAATTTCCACTTATTCCTCTTGTTGTAATTAAAAGCTTGAAACGAGTGGTACCTATCTCTCTCTAGTGAAATGTATTTCATTTTGTTCCAAGCCTAGCAAATTACTTTTCAAGAAAATATATTGTTCAACAACTTAATGGGTGGCACAGAGCCTCAATGGTTAGCACTGCTGCCTCATAGCGCCAAGGACCTGGGTTCGATTCTAGCCTCAGGCAACAGTCTGTGAGAAGTTTGCACATTTTCTCTGTGTCTGCGTGGGTTTCCTCCGGGTGCTCCCGTTTCCTCCCACAATTCAAAGGTGTTCAGGTCAGGAGAATTGGCCACGCTAAATTGCCCATAGTGTGCAGGGATGTGTAGGTTAGGTGCATCAGTCAAGGGTAAATATAGGGTAGGGGGACGGGCCTGGGTTAATCTTCGGAGAGTCAGTGTGGACTTGCTGGGCTGAAGGACCTGTTTCCATACTGTACGGATTCTAATTCTAATTTTCTGTCAACTGTATTGCATGCATCTGAAAGGGTTAATACTGACGAATGCCATAAGTAGCATCCACTATAGAATAATGTCATATAAACTGTGGGCAGAATACCTGAGGAGCTCAAAGGTGTGAAATCTCATATCTGATCTTGCTCAGAGTCTCTGTAACAATGGCTGTCATATCAATGAAACATGGAACTAGTTGCCAACATGTTATAAAGAGTTTACCATGAAGGTGCCACATTCTCAACCTTTCCCCATGCCTGAGACGTGGTGACCCTCAGGTTAAACCACCACCAGTCATCTCTCTGGAACTGAGGGAGAGCAGTTTTGTAGTCTGGAAACTACAAGGCGATGTAACTTTTGCAAATTATAAAACAAAGAATGCGGATGCTAGAAATCTAAAACAAAAACAGAAGCAGCTGGAGAAACTCAGCAGGTTTGGCAGTATCTGTGGAAAGAGAAAGCAGAGTTAACATTTCAAGTCCAGGGATCCTTCTTTGAAGCAGAAGAATAGGCCAGACCTGCTGAGTTTCTCCAGCTGCTTCTGTTTATGTGTGCAATAAAACATATCTCATTAACGACAGGAAACTCTTCCAGTTAGATGGGAAAGTGGCTTTCCTCCATCAAGCATGTCCTGTAATCACTACACTTAGACAATGTGGTAGCAGTCTCTGCACATACAGCAGGTTACATGGTGTTGACATGCCCACACAACAAACTTCTGTCTCCTCTTTCCTCTACTCTTCAAACTGTTGGTTCCTCACTGAGGCACAATGTAATGACAGCCAGCGACCTGAAGAATGCAATTCCTGAAGAAGAGCTTATGCCCGAAACGTTGCTTCTCCTGCTCCTTTGATGCTGCCTGACCTGCTGCGCTTTTCCAGCAACACATTTTTCAGCTCTGATCTCCAGCATCTGCGGTCCTCACTTTCTCCTAGCGAATGGAACAACTCAATTAAACAACTCACTGGAGGAGGAGGCTCCACAAGTATCCCCATCCTCCATGATGGAGTGGCCCAGCATATCAGTGCAAAAGATAAGGCTAAAGTTTTTGTAGTAATCTTCAGCCCGAAGTGCTAAGTGGATGATCCATCTCAGCCTCATCCAGTGGTCCCCAGCATTACAAATACCAGTCTTCAGCCAATTCAATTCCCTCCATGCGCTATCAAGAAACAATGGGTACTGCCCAGGCTATGGATCCTGACAATATTCCAGCAATAGTACTAAAGGCTTGTGCTGTAGAACTTGCCGCTCCCCTTGCCAAGCTGTTCCAGTAAAGTACAAAACTGGCATCTACCTGACAATGTGGAAAATTGCCCAGGTATGTTCTGTACACAAAAAGCCGGAAAAATCCAACCTAGCCAATTACCGCCCAATCAGTCTACTCTCCATCATCAGGAAAGTGATGGAAGGGCTCATCAACAGAGCTATCAAGCAGCACCTGCTCAGCAATAACCTGCTCAGTGACGCCCAGTTTGGGTTCCACCAGGGCCACTCAGCTCCTGACCTCATTACAGCCTTGGGTCAAACATGGACAAATGGGCTGAATTCCAAACGGGAGGGGAGAGGGACAGCCTTTGACATCAAGGCTGCATTCAACCGAGTGTGGCATCAAGGAGCCCTAGCAAAACTGGAATCAATGGGTATCAGGGGGCAAACTCTCCAGTGGTTAGAGTCATACCTGACACATTGGAAGACAGTTGTGGTTGTTAGAGGTCAGTCATCTCAGCTCCAGGATATCTCTGCAGGAGTCCCTCAGGGGAGGGTCCTAGGCCCAATCATCTTCAGCTGCTTTATCAATGACCTTCCCTCCATCATAAGGTCAGAAGTGGGGATGTTCGCTTATGATTGCACAATGTTCAGCACCATTCGCGACTCCTCAGATACTGAAGCTGTCCATATTCAAATGCAACATGATCTGAACAATATCCAGGCTTGGGCTGACAAGTGGCAAGTAACGCTTGCACCACACAAATGCCAGGCTATGACCATCTCCAGTACAAGACAATCTAACCACTGCTCCTTGACATTCAATCACATTATCATCACTGAATCCCCCACTATTAGCATCCTTACAGTTACCATTGACCAGAATCTCAAATGGACTCACCACATAAACACAGTAGCTACAGGAGCAGGTCAGAGACCAGGAATACAGTGGGGACTGACTCTCCTTCTGACTCCCCAAAGCCTGTCCACCATTTACAAGGGACAAGTCAGTGGAATACTCCCCATTGCCTGGATGGATGCAGTTCCAACAACACTTAAGAAGCTTGACACCATCCTGGACAAAGTAGCCTGCTTGATTGGCACGACATCCCCAAGTATCCATTCCCTCCACTCAGGGAAGCTTGTGATTTCAAATAAACCTGTTGGACTATAACCTGGTGTTATATGAGTTCTAACCTTGTCCACCCCAGGCCAACACCAGCACCTCCACATCACTGACACTCAGTAACAGCAGTGTACACTATCAACAAGATGCACTGCAGAAATTCACCAAAGATTCTTAGACAGCACCTTCCAAACCCACGACCTTTTTATCTCAAAGTACAAAGGCAGCAGATACATGGGAATACCACACCTGCAAGTTCTCCTCCAAATCATTCACTATCCTGACTTGGAAATATATCGCAGTTCCTTCTGTGTCACTGGGTCAAAATCCTGGAATTCCTTCCCAAAGGACATGGAGTACAGCACATGGACTACAGCTGTTCGAGAAGAGAGCTCACCTTCTCATTGGCAACCAGGTCCAGCCAGTGACACCCACATCCCCACCATTGAATATCAAATCGAATCAAGGGAAATTGAATCCTCTGTCAGAAGGCAGGGTGGTCCAATCTTATTGGAGACACTTTTCCTGATCCTGCAATGGGCGTGGGGAACTCTGATCCTGACTGGTTCCCAATCTCTCACCGAGGGAAGTACATAATTGCAGGATGAATGTCATGTCACTGATCCCGGCACTGGCTTACATCCCAAACTCTTGAGAGCTGTGTCTTGCACCATTATAATTCTGGAATGTGATGGGGGAGGGAGAGTTTGGTCCTTGGGAAATCAATCTTGGGATTGGTTTCAATCTTGGGGCAGGGAAGAAAGTATACATTTTTGTATGCCCAGAGGGAACAACCAATAAAACTTGTCATACTTGGAAATGAGTGCACTGGTTATACTGGAGCCTCAGTTTGAAGTATACAAGACGCCCAGACCAATATGTGTAATTCTCTGGTTTTACTGGTTTACTCTTCACAGTGGTGGTGTCTGATATTGGTGGAGATTGAAGAGACATCGAGGGACCAGGAGAAATTATCCAGGAGTAATGTTGTGAAGGTTCTAGTCTTCTTCCCGAGGCTGTCTTCACCTTGCTGAGTTAAACTCAAAAGTGGAAATCCAAGGCTTCCAACTTCACTAACTGATTTAAATAAAAACAGCGCGCATTCTCAGAGTGTAATGGCTGCCCTCCCTCGTTCAGCAAGAAATAACCTCAAACTCAGCATTAGAGGCAGCTTTCTTACAATTCTGTTGTCTTTCCCTGATGTAACCACCTTACTTGAATTCATTTCACCCACTCATCCATCTTAATATTTGCCACTTGGGTAAATTTACTGCATAATTTGACATATTTCAATAGAACAGAGTTCATCACAAATTATTAGTAGTGATAAGATTTAGGTTATTACATCCTATTTAAAAAACTTAATTTTTAATCAAACTGCATACGTGTCTCTCTAAAGGCAAAAGTCAAAATTTATCATCCATTTGTGATGATCTCATTGAGATGAAGTTGTAAGATGTGGTTAAGTAAACACAGCCATTTCAGAACCGATTACAGATAGAATGTGCAATGATTCTTTAAATCTTCAGCAATTATGTACATTTCGTCAGACAGAAGATACAAAAGCTTACCAACACATTCAAGAACAGCGGCACGGTGGCACAGTGGTTAGCACTGCTGCCTCACAGCGCCAGAGACCTGGGTTCAATTACCGCCTCAGGCGACTGACTGTGTGGAGTTTGCACATTCTGTGTGGGTTTGCTCCGGTTTCCTCCCACAGTCCAAAAATGTGCAGGTTAGGTGAACTGGTCATGTTAAATTGCCCATAGTGTTAGGAGTGGGTTGCGGGTCGGTGTGGACTTGTTGGGCCGAAGGGTCTGTTTCCACACTGTAAGAAATCTAATCTAAACAGCTTCTTCCCTGCTGCTATTGGACGTCTCAAATTTCAAATCTAATGTTGATCTTACTTTGTATGTGCCTTTGCTGCTGCTGTAATATCGTATTCCTCGCGCTGTTGTATCACCCCATGATCTTTGTATGGTATAATCTGCCTGTATTGCATGCAAAACAAAACTTTTCACTGTACGTAGATACATAGAATCACAGACTTGTAGAATCCCTACAGTGTGGAAACAGGCCACTCGGCCCAACAAGTCCACACTGACCCTCCGAAGAGTATTGCACCCAGATTCATTCCCTACTCTACATTTACCCCTGACTAATGCACCTAATCTACACATCCCTGAATACAGTGGGCAATTTAGCATAGCCAATTCACCCTAACCTGCTCATCTTTGGACTGTGGGACAATGATAAATCAAGCCAAATCAGAAACAAAAGACAGCACCTACAATAATATGGGGAAAATGTGTAAAATTGAAGAACAATGAACAAAGGTATCAATCACTAAAAAGCGCATGAGAAAAGTGGGTGACAAATGTAGCCTATGAGCTCAGACAAGTAACAAAGAATAAAGACATGCATTAATGCCATGACCACTGAACATCTCAAAGTGTTTTACAATCAGTGAAGTACTTTTTGAAGTATTGTAATGTAGGAAACTTGACAACCAATACGTGCACACCTAATTCCCACTAACAGCAATGTGGTTATGACCAGATAGTCTGTATTATCGTGATGTCAGTTGAGGACTTAGTGAAAATTACAAAGTAGATTCAACATTCTATGTGACAAATCAATTCACAGCAGAAATCAACTAAGCCAATAGAACATCAATAAACTTAGCCAAATAGTCCCAAAAAAAAATCAAAGCCAGTTATCCTCAAAGAAGATAAAATGTACAATGTCCTGCTGAGATCCATTCCTTACTGTGCCAGTCAGACTCAGAAGAAGCATTCAAACCATGAAAATAGTGATTTAAAAAATAACAAGTCAGCCTTAATAAGGCAGCTTTAGATGTCTAAGTTGTAAAGAAATAATGAGAAATGCTTTCTAACCTAAAAAGGAGATCTTTGAAAGATAATTTTATAGAGTATTCTGACAGCATAAGAAAAAGTAACACTGTACAATTACTTCAAAGTAAATTTCGAGAGTAGGACAAAATATCTCAAGTTCAAATAAGAGCATATGCTGCTCCATTGTTAGGCAATTCTTTTTCACATAAAGTGATCAATACATGAAGTAGACTGCTGGACAATGTAGTGGAGGCAAAATCCCTGAAATAATTTAAGAAAGAAATTGCTGCAACTGACAGCAATAGGAACTTTCTAGATGGATGGACTGAGATTGGTCAAATAACCTTCCTCATCTATTATTACCTCCTGAAAACTTCGCTGTGATGAAATGGCCCTGTCTGAAAACTAGATAATACATTGTCTGAAACTGTCTTTCACAGTCAACTGTAAGTAGGCAGGTACCCGCAGAATAACCACTGAAAGCATTTTGAATGTACCTGAAAGGCAATTGGTTGTGGTATGCCTTTCACATTCAGATCTGGAAGAACTTCATTTCAAAATAACATTGAATGGCATGCAATCGTCAGAAAACCCCTAAATATACAAAGAGGCTACACAGTTAATTGCCAAAATCAGCTTCCAGTCAATCAACTGTCCACCGGGTACAGCTGGGAATGAATTTCACATGAGGAATTCACAGAACTCATTGTAACACATGAACATCATTGACTCTACATTCAATACCATTGAAAATGTTTGTCAGATGACACCTATTTTATTGTAGATGGTCAATTAAAAAAGTACCCTTTTGGATGATGTGATTGCATTTCAGAAACTGATGATACCAAAAGAGTAAAACAGAGAAGGTGGCTCAATCTTGGCTATCAAGGGAAAGCAGCAAACCTGAGGACTGGGAGAAATGTAAAATTCCTCAGAGGAGGACAAAGGAGGAAAAGGGAAAATAGCATATGGATGTAAGCCTGTGGAAAACATAAAAACTGATGGCAAAAGCTTTTGTAGATATGTGAAGAGAAAAAGACCAGTGAAAACTAATGTAGGCCCTTCACGGTTATAATCAGGTGAATTCAAACCAGTTGAAGAAATATTTTGGATCTGTCTTCACTGAGAACAGCATAAATAACCTTCAGGAAATGCTCAGGGATAGTGGGTCAGGGATGAAGGGGAAGCTAAAGGAAATCTTTATCACTCAGGAAATGGTATTGGGGAAATTGATGGGATTAAAACCCGATAAGGCCCCAGAGCCTGATGCTCTGCATCCCAGAGTACTTAAGGAAGTGGCCCCAGAAATATTAGTGATCATTTTCTAGTATTCTGTAGACTCTGGAGGAGTTCCAATGGAATAGAGGGGAGCTAATGTAACCTTACTCTTTAAAAAAGGAGGGAGAGAGAAAATGGGGAATTATAGGTCAGTTAGCCTGACATCGGTGGTGGGGAAAATGCTGGAGTCAATTATTAAGGATGTAATAACTGAGCATTTGGAAAGCAGTAACAGAATTGGTCATAATCAGCATGGATTCACTAAAGGGAAACTATGCTTGACAAATCTTCTGGAATTGTTTGAGGATGTGACCAGTAGAGTGGAGAAGGGTGGATCAGTGGATGTTGTGTATCTGGACTTTCAAAAGGCTTTTGACAAGGTCCCATACATGAGATTAGTAAGGAACATTAAAGTTCACGGTATCAGAGGTAATGTATTGACGTGGATAAAGAACTGGTTGGCAGACAGGAAGCAGAGAGTTGGAATAAAAGGTCCTTTTCAGAGCAGCAGGCAGTGACGAATGGGGTGCTGCAGGGTTCAGTGCTGGGATCCCAGCTGTTCACAAAAACATTAATAATTTGGACGAAGGAATTGAATGCAATATCTCCAAATGTGCAGATGACACT
>NC_057713.1:134315771-134338214 GCF_004010195.1 Chiloscyllium plagiosum
AAGCAATGCCATACCTCCCCCTCTTTTACCCCCACCTCTGACCCTACTAAAGCATTTAAACCCTGGAACCTGCAACAGGCAATCCTGTCCCTGTTCTAGCCATGTCTCCGTAATAGCCACAACATCGAAGTCCCAGGTACCAACCCACGCTGCAAGTTCACCTACCTTATTTCGTATACTTCTTGCATTGAAGTATACACACTTCAAGCCACTTTCCTGTTTACAGGCACCCTCCTTTGAGATTGATGCCATGTTCCTAACCTCCCTACACTCCAGGTCCTGCACCCTAAAGCCACAGTCTAGGTTCCCATGCCCCTGCAGAGTTAGTTTAAGCCCCCCCCCAAAGAGCACTAGCAAACCTCCCGCCAAGGATACTGGTGCCCCTCAGGTTCAGGTGAAGACCATTTCTGTCATTCATTAGGAATACCTGCAAGTCAGATTTGTGTGAGCCATTTTCTACTTGTGTTGTTGCTTCCAAAAGGGAAACACAATGTACAGTGCCATATGAAAATGCTTTGTGAAGAGAAATAGTTTCCCTTACTCCTCCTGTCTGTAATGGACTCGATAATGAAGAAGGTGCATAAAGGCTGCTTTTACCAAATCTCTATATTGATCGGACTCAACAAAATCAACATAATCAGCATGGGTTCTGACTGTTGGTTTAGGTGTCCTCAGCTGAACTTAAAATACTTCTGCAAGTATACAATAGAAACTTTAATAGCTGTACACACTAGAAAATTTATTGCGACCAAACACTTAGTCACATCTTTTAAGGCAGAGTTAAGCCTTTCTCATGTTAACTGCAATCTGCAGTTTTTCAGAATATGCCAGAGGAGGTAAACACGTTTCTGAACACAAAATGGTTGCTTATTAGAAGTTGAGGATATGACATACATTTCTGAATATCTGGAACAGGCTTCAATAATTTTTAAAAAATTACAACTTCTTTAGATCTGTCAACACAAATCTTTTGTCATAATTTAGCTCCATTTTTGAAGACAGGACAAAGCAGTTTTCCTTTGATTCGCATACTTTACACAGGATTCATTATCTAATCCTCAATGTATTTTCTATTCCCATTACATTGTAACCATGCCAGATTGCACTCCATGTAGCTCAAAGAACGATCTCGGTTAAAGAGTTTTAGGCATTATCAAACATAATCCCACAGCTCATAATCCATTTCACAAAACAGATTAGCCATCTGTTAAAATGTTGCTATAAATTATTTTCATGGACAATTTTAGGTCAACCAAGCACCAGACTCTGGAACGTTTTAACAACTTGAAGTTTCTACATTTGAGTCACTAAAACTTTCATAATTACCGGCAAGGTGCCGATAAAATAAATCTAAAATCTAAGTTGATATCACCAGGGATTATACATTAACAATTGCATGCTTTACCAGTGCTTTGTATTTCATTTAATATTGATAAATAGACAAACTTCACTCTCAGACTGTCTTAATTGCAGGTGAACATTTTCTATGTTAAGGGCTCATTTTCCCAGCCTGTACATGACATGGACAATGGTGGGACAGTTTGGAAAAAGTGGTGAGAATGACAAGCTGAGATTCTCAATCTTTCCACATCAAACCTTAACAGCTAAGTGAGCTTCTCGCTAGCAAGTGGCGAGGTTCCTAGTTGCATGAATTAACATTTCATTGTTACCTAATTGCCCCTCATTCATACACAAGTTGCTATTTTCCCAGGTAATGGAGAAGAACCAGACTGTGCCAATTCCCAACTTGAGAGTCGGGCAGTTACCTGGTACTTGCAACTTGCCAGTGTCTTCTCTGGACATCCATCTTGGCTGGCATTCCCCAACACTGCATGGCAGGCTCCATGAGCAGTGATCACCTGCCACCTCTGTCCACGGAGCCTGGCATCAGCAAAGCACTAGCTGATCCTCATCATCATGGCACATCGCAGGCTGACTTACAATCCAGTTCACACTTTGGAGATTATCAATATCTTACATTGTAATGCTGCTGCCAGGAGGTTTAGTGAACAGGGACAGCCACTTGTCTTATGCATTAGTATAGGGGGCACCTCAGGATACTTAGTTTGCTGTCTACGCACTTGCTCAGCTTTTGCTTACAGGTCATTCTGCTATAACACGCATTTCGTTAATGTGATATCGCTGTTACACAATTGACAAATTGGGGACAATGTTTCTAAAGTGCTTACTTTTAAAACGTGTTTGTTGTAACATGATTACATCACCAACGCTGTTTCTAAAGCACGATTTTTCTATAATTTAGGGTGGCACAAGAACACAACCATTGTGTTATAGAAGGACTAGCAGTATTTGGATGCCAACAGCACTGTTGTTTTTCCCTGCCTTTCAGTGCAGACAGGAAGCTCAGCAGTTTCTCATGTTCCTCATGGAACAGTCAAGCAGGTGGACATGGACTATGGTGTGGCACCAAACTAGGTCAGTGTCGCACCTATCGCATATGTCAGCAGCTTATGCAGCAAACACACTGCCTGTGTTTCAACCAAATGATCACATCTGAAAGTCCAAAAGGGAGCCTTGCCATTAGTTATGTTGTCAGCCAAGGTACTGATCCTTCCTCAGTCAAGAATGGTACTGAGGCACTTTATGTGAATAAGAAGTGCAGAGGGCAGGCAGAGTTAGGTGTTTTGGGGTTGGGGAGAGTTGATGGGGATAGCCGAGGACCATTGAGAAGATATTACATGCAGCATTGTGAGTTGAGAAACCAAGAGCCTTGGTGGGAGGTAGATGCAGTCACACGGTCAAAGTGAAACTGTTGTGGCAGAAGCAAGATAGTGGCACTTCCCCCTACAGAGTGTAATAAGTCATTAACATTCTTGGAGAGTGGCTGTGCGTTCCACCAGAGCTTGGACTCTGAACTGAGCGAGCGGCAATTGAGACGAGGTCACCGCCATTTCAGATGGGATTGAGCAATGCCACCCACAGCATGAATGCCCTATGACCCTGCCACCAGTCAGCATTTCCATTGCTGCTGAGAACAAAGATGGCACAGATGGACAAGGGGTATCATTAATAAAGGGAACATCAGTCACCAGGGCGCACAGAGGAACGACTCACCATGGAACTCCCCAAAAATAACATCACCAAATAAAATTGAGCCCAATGTTTTTAACCTTGGGTTCCCAGTCCTTGTGGGAGTTATAACATTGTAACAGCATTGCTGTTGATGAAAAGTAGTGAGTTAACAGAACTGGCTAAATCAAACCCCTGAATTAGAGGCAGGGGGAGTGCACTGTACACTTACCCCAGACTGTCTAAGGTAATGTAGAGAGCACATAAACTTAGTGTGCAGTTCACCTATAAAATGGCCATTTGCTCACTGGGGCTAGTACCAGCTAAATCTAGCCTCTATTTCTTAAAGTAAGGCTGGACCACTTAAAAGCAAGGTGTATGCTGGCTGCAGCAGGGGGTTAGAACTGCTCAGAGAAAAAGGGAAGACCTGAAGGAAACAATTGACATGGCACGGAAAGTCAGACAGCATGACTCAAGATTCCTCTCTCTAAGGACTCAGGAGAACCACATACTGAGATAGCAACGGATACAGGTTGTCAATCATTGTCAATACTAATGACATAGTCCTAACAGCCTGATGTAATACTGAGAAACGGTTAATGGTTTCACACCAGTGGTCAAGGTCAGCGAATGTATCCTCACAGATCATATTCTACTGACTTCATCACTAGCCTGACACACTGACCTGTTCACTGCACACTGTCAGCAGTAACAATCAGAGTGGAAAAGTGTGGCACTGGAAAAGTACAGCAGGTCAGGCAGCATCAGAGAATTAGGAGAATCAACGTTTTGGGATGTGATTCCCGATAAAGGGCTTATGCCCAAAACTTCGATTCTCCTGCTCCTCAGATGCTGCCTGACCTGCTGTGCTTTTCCAGCGCTACATTTTTCAACTCTGATCTCCAGCATCTGCAGTTCTCACTTTCTCCAGCAATAACAATCATTCATACCTCAATCTTTCCATTCATACACTTCACTTCACCATAACCCAGGGAGCACTGTGGGAAGTCACACACTCATCTCTCACAGGATGCACACACTGCTAATGGTCACACATTTCACTTGCACCCAACTCATTGACACACATTCATAGGATGAAAACATCACTGGCTAGGCAGCATTCATTGCCCATCCCTAATTGCCCAGAGGGCAGGTTAAGAGTCAACCACATTGCTGTGGGTCTGGAATCATGTGTAGGCCAGGCCAGGTAAGGGTGGCAGATTCCTTTTCTAAAGGACATCAGTGAACCAGATGGGAATACACATTAATCAAAAGTAGCTTCCAGGTCATCATTATATTTTTAATTCCAGATTTTAAAGAATTTAATTTCCACCACCTGGCAAGCTGGGATTCAAACCCGATCCAGGAACAATACCATTTTACTATCACCACTCTCATTCCACAACCTGATATGTTGAATGAGCGACAGACAATGTGCTCAATTACCTCTTGATTCTCCACTATTCCAACACCCATCCCAGCTCTCCATGCTTCTCTCTACTCCTTCCTTGCACATTCCTGCCTTATAGCTGGTCAACTGGTGGTGTGGGAGGATGGAGGGTGAAGAAACACTCAAGGAAATCTGTCCATCTGTTAGTGATTGACCGAAAGGAGAAGGCAATTTAATGTTTGGTCTAACATTCCAAATTCTTAACTCCGACTGAGTTTTCTAATGATCTGTGGTGTGTTACTGACAACCCATCTGACAGCACAGAAAGCCAACTGAGTAGTTTTGTCAACTCCCGTTAAGTTATTTCCCTAAAGATGACCATTTTCTTCCAAGAGGCTCTGAGATAAATGCAGTATTTGGAACTCAGCACCTCAGAGGAAGCGTGTGTGCAGCATAAAGTTATCATGGAGGTTTGTATGAATATGTTTTATAGAATCATACTGTACAGAAGAGACCTTTTGGCCCATCAAGTCTGTACTGCCAAAGTTACACTTAAAATGCACAAGTTATACTTTCTAGCACTTGGCACATAGCCTTGAATGAGTGGCATTTCAACTGTTCATCCAAGTACTGTTTAAAAGTTGGGATGTTCATGTCCACTTACTTTTAACAAAGTGCTTTTCCTCCCCATTATCCACATAGCCCTCCACTGTACCACTTCCATTCCCCGTTCCACTGCTCTCACCCCACCACCAATACAATAAACACAGAGTCCCCCTTGTCCTCACCTACCACCCCACCAGTCTCTGCATCCAACACATCATCTTTAAACACTTTGATCAATTCCAACTAGACCTCACCACCAAGAACATCTTCCCCTCCCCACCCCTCTCTGCCTTCCACAAGGACCATTCCCTCCAACAGTGCTTGGTTTATGCCACTCCCCCCACCAAACCCCCTGAACCCCCAGGTACTTTCCCCTGCAACTGGAAGAGATGTAAAACACCAATCCCTTCACTCCATCCAGGGCCCAAACAGTCTTCCAGGTGAAACAGAGGTTAGATTAGATTACTTACAGTGTGGAAACAGGCCCTTCGGCCCAACAAGTCCACACCGCCCCGCCGAAGCGCAACCCACCCATACCCCTACATTTACCCCTTATCTAACACTACGGGCAATTTAGCATGGCCAATTCACCTGACCTGCACATCTTTGGACTGTGGGAGGAAACCGGAGCACCCGGAGGAAACCCACGCAGACACGGGGAGAACGTGCAAACTCCACCAGGTTCACCTGCCTCTCTTCCAGCCTGGTTTACTGCATCAGGTACTCCCAGTGTGGTCTTCTCTACATCAAGGAGACCAAACGTAAACTTAGGGAACAGTTCACTGAGCATCGCAGCCAGGCCTGCAGGGGCTGACTGGATCTCCCAGTCAACACCCTATTTCAATTCTCCTTCCTAGTCCCTTTCCGACATGACCATCCTTGGCCTCCTCCATTGCCAAAATGAACCACAGTGCCTACTGGAGGAGCAACACCTCTTCTGCTTGGGCATCCTACAGCCCAGAGGACTCTACACTGAGTTCTCCAATTTCAAATAACCTCCCTTCCCAGCCCCTCCCCCTCCAATCCACTGCTCCCAGCCACCAATGGGATTCCTTCCTTCCATTGACCAACCAGGTTGTACTCTCTACCTGTCTTCACCTATTCCCACTTCACCACCCTCCCCCACTATCCCCTTTATCTGCAGCTCCTCCCGCACCCACCCCCAGTCCTAAAGAAGGGTTACACTCGCAACGTCGACTTCTCCACCTCCTGAAGCTGCCTGGCTTGCTGTGGTTGTCCAGCCTCCTGCCTGTCAACTACTCTTCCAGGCAGTGCACTCCAGAATCCAAAACCCTCTGGGTGAAAAAGATTTTCCTCAATTTTCTAAATCTCCTACTTTTCATTAAATTAACCCTTCAACTAAATGGAACAACTGCTGTCTATCCCCCTGTCCATGCCCCTCATAATCTTACACACCTCTCTCAGTTCCCCACTTCAATCTATTCTGCTCTAAAGAAAACACCCTGAGCTAATCCAGCCTCTCTTCATCGCTGAAATGTTCCACTCCAGGGCAGCATCCCAGTTAATCTTCCCACTCCCTCCAGTACAATCACATCCTTCCTGCAGTGTATGTTTTGGATTGAGGGGACAGTTTAATTTTGCATAATACCATAGTTTATAACCAGTTTTACCACATACTATAAGAATAAGTTTGTTTCTAATAAATGAGTAGTTTTGAATTACCTAAGGAAACTTGGTGGACACTTCTTTTGTTCTGGTTAGTATTATAAATGAGAAATAAATTGACCATTTTGGTGACTAAATAAAACATTTAGGCTTTTAAAGAACCTCATGGAGTAATAGCCCTAAATAATCAGTACACTACTCTTGGCAGAGTCACAATGATTTAGGATTGAGATCAGAAATGTCTTCACTCGATGTTTAGGGAATGAAGAGATTTGGGAAGCAAGCAGAAACATGGATTTGAGGTCAAGGATCAATCAAAAATGTTTTGAAAGGAGGAGTGGGATTATGGAGCCATATTGCCTCGCCCGCTCCAATTTCTTATGTTTTGAATAGGGAGACAACCCTTGTCCACAGCAACAAGGTGAACACCACACTGAGTTCATTTGTGTCCGGCCTATTCCAAGGGCTGGTTGCTGCTAACAAATGCAGTCACTTGGAATCTGTCATCCATAGTTGCAACAATGAGGTGATAGATGTTTCCTATCTGAGAACATTGCTCTAAGCTTCCTTCAGAACAAAAGCTGCTCACCAGGCTCTCCGCTTCCTCGCTGTGGTAATTGTAACAAGGTCAGCCGGGGAACCCCACAGAGTGTGAGTTCCGTGATTGGGGCAGTTAATCTGGTCCAATCAGGGAGCCCTGGCTGACAGATATAAACAGGAGTGTGAGAGGCTCTGTTCACTCTGAGAGCTGGCTCTGAGGGAGCGGGATCAGTGACAAGGACTCTCCACATGTGTAACTAAAGAGGGACCTGGTGACGGGATACCGGCCTGTGTGGTGTTATTTCACTCTCATCAGCAGGATTCCCTCAGGTGCAAGTTAACCTGATCGGCTTTCACCTGACCATCAAGGCTCCAGCATACTACCCGGGTGCATTTGTAAATATGAAAGGCCGAAACACGTGTAATTTGCAGCTGGTACACAATCATGGCAAAAGTGTCTTTTCACTCTGAGTACATTACCTGTGACATGTTGCACTGACTGAGGTAGGCTCAGGTACCTCCAACGGAGACTCTGGATGGATCTTGGATGACACCAGTTTGGATGCAATATCGCGGCACATAAGAGATACAAAGATCGACTTTTGCCACCTTCTCTTTCAAACGTTAACTTCTACTAGCTTTACCATCCAGGGAACTCTGGGTTTGTTTTTTTTCTATCTATTGTAATTGAGGGAATATCTCTTGACTGTACTCACACCACCTGCTCTTTGAAGGTGGCCCATTGTTCAGTTGCTGATCTTTCCACCAACCACTTTTTCCAATCAATTGTGATGAGCTCTGTTCTAGCCCCATTGAAGGCAGCTCTCTGCCAATAGATTTTTCTGACCCTGGATTGTCACATGTTATTCTCCACCATTATCCTGAACCTTATGATACAATGATCACTGTCTCCTAAATGTCCCTCCGCTGACACCTGATCATCTTGGCCTGACCCATTTCCAAGGACCAGGTCCAACAATGTATCTTCCCTTATTGGCTGGACACACATTGTAGTAGGAAACTCTCTCAGATACAGTCCAGGATCTCCTGACTTACACTGCCAGTTACACTATCTGATTCCTGGTCTTACTTGGGTCACTGATTCCCCAATTATGATTTGATTTAATTTGATTTGATTTGACTGTAAGGTATACTCAAGTACAAAACTACAGGAACCCGGTGAAAAGTGTATAATGTCTCCACACACAATGTCTCCATTGCTGGTGTGTCTGAAATCACATGTAGGCCAGACCAGGTGAGGATGGCAGTTTCCTTCCCTTAAGGGCATTAGTGAACCAGATGGGTTTTTCTGACAATCAACAATGTGTTCATGGTCATCATTAGACTCTTAATTCCAGATAATTTATTGAATTCAAATTTCACCACCTGCCGTGGTGGGATTTGAACCTGAGTCCCCAGAACATTCCCGGGCTCTCTGGATTCACAGGCCAGCAATAACACCACTAGGCCATTGCCTCCCCAAATTGCCTATGATTACTGGATGATGACTCTCAAATCCTTCCACGCTGTAGCTTTCAGCAGCCTTTCTCTGTTTAAATATGTACAGTCACCATCACAACCACCTAATGAAGGAGCTGCGCTCCAAAAACTAGTGCGTCCAATTAAACCTGTTAGACCATAACCTGGTGTTGTGTGATTTTTAATATTGTTTACCCCAATCCAACACCAGCACCTCCACATCAGAACAAAAGCGTTGACATTCCAGTGTAGTCCTGAGGATGTCGAGATGCTAAATGGAGGTTCCATCTTCCCTGTGTCGCATGTGTCTTTTTCAGTAGAATATGTGTGTTGAGAGGTAATCGAATTGCCTACATCCCTGTCCTAGCATCATGGAAGGTAATGAGTCAGGAACAAGGTCATGAATGTCTATTCTTTTTGAGAACTTTTTACTAAAGGCACTCTCAGGGCACACGCTGCATTATTAAATGCTGAGTGTAGACTCCTCTACTCTGTCCAATAATGGGGCACAGGTGATAATCTGGTGGAGCAGATTACTCACTTTTTGTTGAACCCATCCAATTTTTGTTCCATTAATAACGAATTCCTTTTGAGGCTACAGATACTTAATGTTTAACAAGCTACTTAAATTATTAGATTCACCTTGAAAGCTTTATCGCTTTAGGGTGGAATTATCACGATGTAATTAGTGATTCATTGTCACTTTTGAGACATTTTCTAAGAACTGAAGCAGTGCTCGATGTTATTTCTTCCTGAATGCTAAGTCTGAAGCCACCTTTAGCGGTTCCTTACTGAGATAGCAATACAAACACAAGCATTATTTTGCTGCTTTAAATTAGTATTCCATTCATAACCCATCACCACACAGAAAAACATTTATCCTTTTGCACGTGTTATGGATAACAGTGGAATACATATGAGGATGCTTACTTATGTTGACCATCTGCTAAGAAAAATACAGGGGGTTGACAAGTCGCTGCCATTCACAACTGTCACTTGTAGGCCAAATTATTACATATATGTCAAGGTTAATGAGTGGTTGTCATTAACCTTACAAGACAGTCAATACAATACCGCATGGAAGCACAGGCAAAAATGCATATTTATTGTAAAGGTGGCTGTCCTTAAATCCAATTTCTAACCCAAAACTTCCTTGCTTTTCCTTTCACAAATGCTTCTTGCGCAGTGCAGAAATACTCTTAGCAAGCCTATTTGAAAAGCAATGCATTATTTACTGTGACATGTTGGAATCTGCAAAAATAAAAGTGTTTCCTGATAGAATGAGAAAAAAAAAGATGCAAACAGTGCAGACAGCCTGCAAAAATAGACACAGGCTACAAAATTGAACACAGCCCGAAAATAGTATTGGGGATCATGATAGGGAATTACTGCAAATATTGCTTCTGATCGTACAAATGATAGTGGTATGCTAACAGTGTTAAGTATATTTTTGCATAGCTGCTTAACTGACCAGGGGATTGCAATAGTGTGAGAGATTAACATGATGTAAAGGACATCCTGCATCTTATGAAACAGAGGTACATTGTGACTGAAGAAAGCTCTGGAAGACAGTCTAAAACTGATTTTGATCTGGGGACCGCTCAATAAAGGATCCACTCATCAGTAGGCAAGCTACAAGATTTTGTAACATAAACTGGTGGCCTTGATGCAAGGGACGGAAAGGAGGAGAGATGCCATTTAGTCTAGGCAGAAGTCAGATTGACCAGATAGATGTGAGAGCCAATATTGAGTCTACATTGGTCCATTTGAAAGCCAATGATATGGTTAGAATGAGGTTCTGTCCAGGTTACAATCAGGTAGGGGCTACATTAGAAAGCAGAACTACAGAAGTAACAAACCCCCATGCCAAATTGCGTCCGTCCCTCAAACACCCCTGATGACCTCTCATATTATGGTATGTCCCGCCTCCCAACCATCAAGACCCATCATGCACCCTGTGCCAGGCTAGAGCACTTCCAATCCTATACATCCAGAGCACTCAAAATAGTAACTACAAACCCTATAGTTCATTCTTCATTTCTAATTAACTGAAAAAAATCTGTTTACTAGGGGGCAATACAAGTGTCAATCATCTTGACCCTTTAAACTTTCAATACCTGAAACTGCGTACACTTTAAACCACTGAACCTTTTCGGAAGGTAGGACAATGACAAATGCTGTGAAATTGATAGGGGTCAGGCAGCCAGAACTGTCGGACAAGCAGTGTCAACAACCTGACGGTTACGATTAGATTTCCTACAGCCCTTCGGCCTAACAAGTCCACACCGACACTCCGATGAGTAACCCACCCAGACCTATTTCCCTAACCTACCCTATACTTACCCCTGACTAATGCACCTAACACCTGAAGAAGGGCTCATGCCCGAAACGTCGATTCACCTGCTCCTTGGATGCTGCCTGACCTGCTGCGCTTTTCCAGCAACACATTTTCAGGTCTGATCTCCAACATCTGCAGTCCTCACTTTCTCCTAATGCACCTAACACTATGGGCAATTTAACATGACCAATTCACCCTTACCTGCACGTCTTTGGATTGTGGGAGGAAACCGGACATGAGGAGAACGCGCAAACACCACACAGACAGTCACTCAAGGTGGGAATCGAATCTGGGTCCCTGGCGCTGTGATGCAGCAGGACTGGAAACAATGGCCTTGGGGGTGCTTTTGCTAACACTATTGGGGAGGGTTTAGACTAATGTGGCCGGGGAATGGGAACCAAATGAGGAGGTTAGTGGACAGTAAGGAGGTAGCAACTAAATCCTGTAAGGAACTAAATAATGAAGTCAGCGTGATTAAGGGGAAGAGAAGGCAGGAAACAGAGGATGAATTCCAAGGGTCTGGTGGTCAGAGGTGCATTTGTTTTAATGGAAGAAGTATTATAGGTAAGGCGGATGAACTTAGGGCTTGGATTCATACCTGAGAGTATGATGTTATTGCTATTACTGACACTTGGTTGAGGGAAGGTCTTGATTGACAACTAAATGTCCTAGGATATCAATGCTTCAGGCGGGATAGAGAGGGAGGTAAAATGGGTGGAGGAGTTGCATTACTGGTCAGAGAGGTTATCACAGCTGTGCTGAAGGATGGCACTATGGAGGACTCGACCAGTGAGGTGATATGGGCAGAGCTCAGAAACAGGAAGGGTGTAGTAACAATGTTGGGGCTGTACTACAGGCCTCCCAACAGCGAGTGTGAGGTAGAGGTACAAATATGTAGAGAGATCATAGAACGATGTAGGAGCAATAGGGTGATGATAGGAGATTTTAATTTTCCCAACATTGACTGGGATTAATTTAGTGTTCGAGGTCTGGATGGAGCAGAATTTGTAAGGAGCATCCAAGAGGGGCTTCTCGAGCAATATGTAAATAATCCAACTCAGGAAGGGACCATACTGGACCTGGTGTTGGGGAATGAGCCCGGCCAGGTGGTTGACGTTTCAGTGGTGGGAAATCACAATTCCATAAGTTTTAGGACACTCATGGACAAAGACAAGAGTGGTCCTAAAGGAATAGTGCTAAATTGGGAGGAGGCCAACTATACGAAAATTCAGCAGGAGCTGGAGAATGTCAATTGGGAGCAGCAGTTTGAAGGGAAATCCGCATTTGATATTTGGGAGGCTTTTAAAGAGAAGTTGATTAGAGTGCAGGAGAGATATGTTCCTGTGAAAATGAGGGATAGAAATGGCAAGGTTAGGGAACCATGGATGACAGGTGAAATTGTGAGATTGGCTAAGAGGAGAAGGATGCATACATAAGGTCCAGGCAACTGAAGTCAGATGAAGCTTTGTAAGAATATCGGGAATGTAGGACCAATCTGAAATGAAGAATTAAGAGGTTATGAGATATCCTTAGCAAGCAGGTTTAAGGAAAAGCCCAAAACCTTTTATTCATATATAAGGAGCAAGATGGTAACTAGGGAAAGGGTTGGCCCACTCAAGGACAAACGAGGAAAGATATGCATGGTGTCAGAGAAAATGGGTGAGATTCTTAATGAGTACTTTGCATCGGTATTCACCGAGGAGAGGGACATGACGGATGCTGAGGTTAGGGGTAGATGTTTGATTACTGTAGGTCAAGTCAGCATAAGGAGGGCAGAAGTGTTGAGTATTCTAAAAGGCATTGAGGTGGACAAGTCCCCAGGTCCAGATGGGATCTATCCCAGGTTATTGAAGGAAGTGAGAGAGGAAATAGCTGGGGCCTTAACAGATACCTTTGCAGCATCCTTGAAAATGGAGGAGGTCCCAGACGACTGGAGAATTGCTAATGTTGTCCCTTTGTTTAAGAAGGGTAGCAGGGATAGTCCAGTTAATTATAGACTGGTGAGGCTGATGTCAGTGTTAGGGAAGCTACTGGAGAAGATACTAAGGGATAGGATACATACCCATTTGGAAGAAAATGGACATCAGTGATAGGCAGCATGGTTTTATGCAGGGAAGGTCATGTCTTACAAACCTAACAGAATTATTTGAAAAGATGACAAAGTTGATTGATGAGGGAAGGGATGTAGATATCATATACATGGACTTCAGTAAGACATTTGATAAGGTTCCCCATGGTAGGCTGATGAAGAAGGTGAAGTCGCATGAGGTGAAGAGTGTTCTATCTAGATGGATAGAGAACTGGCTAGGCAACAGGAGACAGAGTAGTAGTGGAAGAGACCTTCTCAAAATAGATACCTGTGACCAGTGGTGTCCCACAGGGATCTGTGCTGGAACCACAGTTGTTTGTGATATACATAAATGATCTGCAGGAAAGTGTAGGGTGCCTCATTAACAAGTTTTCAGATGACACTAAGATTGTTGGAGTAGCAGATAGTGAAGGGGACTGTCATAGAATACAGCAGAATACTGATAGATGGGAGAGTTGGGCAGAGAAATGGCAGATGGAGTTCAATCTGGACAAATGCGATGTGATGCATTTTGGAAGATGCAATTGCAGTGTGAACTATGGAAAAGCCCTGGGGAAAATTGATGTACAGAGAGATCTGAGTGTTCAGGTCCACTGTTCCCTGAAGGTGGCAACGCAAGTCGACAGAGTGGTCAGAAAAGCATAAGGCATGCTTTCCTTCATTGAATGGGGTATTGAGTACAAGAGTTGGCAGGTCATGTTACAGTTGTATAGGACTCTGGTTTGGCCACATTGGAATACTGTGTACAGTTCTGGTTACCACATTACCAAAAGGATGTGGATGCTTTGGAGAGGGTGCAGAGGAGGTTCACTAGGATGTTGCTTGCTATGGAGGGTGCTAGCAATGAGGAGAGGTTGAGTAGATTAGGATTATTTTCATTAAAAAGATGGAGGTTGAGGGGGGAACGTGATTGAGGCTTACAAAATCATGAGAGATGTAGACAGGCTGGGTAGCAAGAAACTTTCTTCCAGAGTGGGGGACTCAATTACTTGGGGTTGCAAGTTCAAAGTAAGAGGGGAAAAGTTTAGGGGAGACATGCATGGAAAGTTCTTCATGCAGAGGGTGATGGGTGCCTGGATTGCGTTGCCAGTGGAGGTAGGTAGGGGTGGGAACAATAGCATCATTTAAGACGTATCTAGACAGATACATGAATGGGCAGGGAGCAGAGAGATACAGATCCTGGGAAAATAGGGACATGTTTAGATAGCGGATCTGGATTGGCGCAGACTTGGAGGGCTGAAGGGCCTGTTCCTGTGCTGTAAGGTTCTTTGTGCTTCCCTTTGTTCTCTCCCTTGTGATCTTCCCCCATCACCTCTCTCCCTATGATCCCTCCTAAATTCTCCTTCCGTGATTTCATGCAGACAATCTCTCTGTGAAATCTCACCTATTCCTGTGATTCACTTCCTTTCCAATATTCTAACTTTCTTCCCTCCCTTTGTCCACACTTTGCCGCACCCAACCCACTCCCCACAACTACTCCAATCTACTCACTTGTTGGGGATCATTCCCAGCTGTTGCTTTATGCTCCTGTTTCTTTTCAGTATGGAGATTATCTAGCCTTTCTGTCCAGTTGTATGTTGTAATTGCATCTCCTAATAAATTGTCAGGAACACAGAAGATAGGAGCAGGAGGAGGCCATTCGGCCCTTTGAGTCTGCTCTGCCATTCATCATGATTATAGCCTAATCCTGCTTTTCCTACAATCCACTACAAGTGCGATATCTAGTTGCCTTCTGAATATATTCAATGTTTTGGCATCAATTCCTTCCTGTGGTATTGAAGTTCCCAGGCTCCCTCTTTGGGTGGAGAAATGTCTCCTCATCTCCATCCTAAATGGTCCATCCCGGATCCTCAGTCTGTGACCCCCTGGTTCTGGACACACCCACCATCGGGAACATCCTCCCTGCATCTACCCTGTTTAGTCCTGTTAGAATTTTATAATTTTACAAGTCTTTATGAGATCTCCCCGCACTCATCTGAACTCCAGTGAAAACAATCCTAACCTAGTCAATCTTTCCTCATCTGTCAATCACGCCATTCCTGGAATCAGCCTGGGAAACTCCCTTTAGAGCAGGAGCATCCTTCCTCAGAAAAGGAGATCAAAACTGCACACAATATTCTCGATGTGGCCTCACCAAGTCCCTGTATAACTGCAACAACATATCCCTGCTCCTGTACTTGAAATTTCTCGCAATGAAGGCCAACGTACCATTTGCCTTTTTCACTGTCTGCTGCACCTGCATGCTTACCTTCAGTGACTGGTGCATAAGACATTCTCCCAGTTCTCTCATACTCTCCTAGTCTCACTCAGCAACTTCAAAGAAACTTTAGATTTCCCCTTCCCTTATCCCTTTAACTGCCTAGCTGGTGTTCTGTCTGTCTGGGCTCCATCTCCACCTATCTGCCTATTCCTATCCACCTTCCCCACTCCCCACCCATTATCAGCATTTCTGAGATGCTTTCACTTTTGAAGAAGGTTCTCTTAAAAACGCTAACTCTGTTTTATCTCTCTCCACAGATGCTGCCAGACCTGGTGAGTTTCTCCAGCAATTTCTGGTTTCTTTTCAGAATTCTTGACAAATGGCAAGCTTTGTTTTGAAAATAGATGAAAAATGTATTTTAATATCATTATGATGCAGCCAGGTCTTGTGTTGTGAATGAGTTCTGTTCCTGAGTTAAAAACAGGATGCATAGAATCCCTGCAGTGTGAAAACAGGCCATTCGGCCCACACCCATCCTCCAAACAGCACCACATCCAGACCTATCCCCCTACAGTTCTGATGGCTGATCCACTTAAGCTACAGATCCATGGGCAATCCATCTAATCTGTGCATCTTTGGACTGCAGTAGGAAACTGGAGTACCCAGAGGAAACCTATGCAGACACAGGGAGAATGTGCAATCTCCACACAGACAGTCACCCAAGACTGGCCCCAAGTCCCTGGCACTGTTAGGCAGCAGTGCTAACCACTGAGCCACAATGCCACCCTTACAATGCAGGACGATATAAAACAACTGTTTGCAAGTATAAGGAAATATTTATATGTCAGATCTTTAAAATTAATATTAACACCTCCCTGTATAGGATCACATTCGTTAAGTTGGATCCTCAGAAATCACAGGAGAAAGTGAGGACTGCAGATGCTGGAGTATCAAAGCTGAAAATGTGTTGCTGGAAAAGCGCAGCAGGTCAGGCAGCATCCAAGGAGTAGGAGAATCAACATTTCGGGCATGAGCCCTTCTTTCCTCATTCCTGAAGAAGGGCTCATGCACGAAACGTTGATTCTCCTGCTCCTTGGATGCTGCCTGACCTGCTGCACTTTTCCGGCAACACATTTTCAGCTCCTCAGAAATCACAAACCACCTACACTTCTACATGAGCTGTACACAATTACCTGGCATCAATAGCAAATCTTTGCAAGATGGAAAAGATCTATTTTTTAAAATTTAACCACAATTATTAATTCAATACCGTTTATATGTCAGTTTCATTTATACCAGTTGGGATTAGAGGAAGCTGAAAATAAAATCTGTTGTGATTTTGTCAGTATGGTTTAGAATTACAGAACGTTGCAGTGCTATTATACAGGGAAGTTTCATACAAATTGTTTGGTATTGGGCCTGAACAAGTTGAATTATTTCTAACATAGTCTTCAGAATCTACTGCATATCAAAGAAAATCCTGTAACTATCATCAGATCTCTTCTAAAGTGCTTACACAGGCATGTCACTGCCAGTAATCACAGAAGGGTGACCACACTTGTAATCGGATCATTGGCTAAAATGACTGAGTCAATCTGATCAATATAAACTGCACATGCAGCAAAGAGCCTTTAATGGCTCTTAATCTCCATTAGGTTGAGTGGAGGAAGTCAGAGGAAACTGCATCACTTTTCACCCCATTTATAGTAACAATCTTGCGCTTCAGTGGCTTCTCAGGACATGAAAGCTGCACTGAGGGCCAGTTAATCCAGCCATCAGAAAAGTTGTGATTCCACGCAATGCAAAAAGATTGATCCGGGGTGAATTAAATTTTAATTAGAAACGAGCTGAATCCAGGCATTGTTAATGTTAAGTATTACCTGAAAAATGAAAATGTGTTTATTTCAGCGCACAATTGCTGAGCGTGCCAAGATTTACAGGAAAGGGATGGGACAAAGTATAAATGTGCTGATATGAAAATGAGCGGTATGCCTTTTTAATAAACTTCCAGTTTAGCTAATACAAGTTTTGCATTCAGCAAGGTGGAAATATAGATTGTTAAACAGCTTATTAACAACACAACTTGCCTCCTTCATAGTCAGCTTTCCACTTTACCGAAGACGACAAAGAGGAATTCTCAACAGAGAAAAAGGAATGGGTGCTTTATCAATTCAGCTCACTGCTCATTCCAAAGGACCCCCATGATGGGCACTGGACACCAACATCTCATGGCACATGCCAAGGTGACTAGTCACTTGCACCCCACCTCCATGGACATTGGCATCAGACATCTGCCAGCCTCTGGGACCCCATGTGGTACATCTCCAATACATGTACAAGATCTTCAATGCTTCACTGCAGCATTGTGCAGGAACACTGTGCTTTCAGGGACTTGCAACCAGCTCATGGACTGGACCAGAATTCCCCTTTGGGATCATTGCTTGCTGTAAGAGCACTTACTCACTCTGATCCAACCTGGTTACTCAATGCATTCCTGTCTTGCATTGCTTTTGACCACCTCCCCCTCCTCAGCCAGAGCCACCATGCTCAGACTACCGCTGTCTTGTCATGGCATTTAGCACAGACACAAAGTCAGGATGCCTGTCCTGTTTGATAGCATGCCTCAATCAGGTCAAGGGGATTGCCTTCACTCACGATAAGGGCAGCCTCTGATGCCAGTCTAGGGCCATAGACACAGTCAGTTAGCCAGTCAGGGCCATCAGAATCAGGATCACCTCCACATAAGGGTTTAAGGAGCTGGGACTTGGGCAGCCCACCACCCGCCTTAACTCTTTCTGCCCAATGGAAGGCTGCTTTCCTCCTGGAATGAGAGACAGGCAGACGTTACGCGAGATGCAAGTAAGTGGTGCACCTGTAACTGTTGGTGCACTGGGAGGAGTGGTGTCCAGAGTGGGTGAATGGGGAGCACAGAGGCTGTGCTGGGTTAGTGATGTTTGGATTTAGGGTGAGATGGAACGAGTGTGGAAGATACTGCAGACAATAGTGAGAGTGGCAGAACAGTGAACCTTGGTGGGAGGTGTGTACAGTTGCAGAGATTGAGTGAGTGTGAAGTATCAGAGAGAAGATGATGGCATTTAACTGGCAGTGTGGAGAATGGCAATGACCTTTTTCTTAGAGCATGAGATATTCCTTCAGATGCTGAGACTGCATTGATCCAGGTGACAAGCTTGGCATAGACTGGTGTTGTGGCCTCCATTGCTTGGTCTTGGCGAAAGAGGAAGTCCCACTTCTGCCTCTCCCTATCCAACAGGAGCTTCAGGTAACAGCCTGAGAAACAGGGCATCAAGTTCCCCTGCCCCCACCATTTGCAGTGTCTGGGGAATATGTCAGGAACAGTGAAGGGCAGCTCCAGACTAACACTGCTTGTTGGGTCTTTAAAGATGGTGTCGGCACAAGGTCTTTCAGCAGATATTCAGTGAGTAGCAAGTTGTTCCAGGAAGGCACTTGATAAGTTGGAGATAGAATCAGACCTGAGGAACACCAGTGGGGTAAGGGAGGTAGTTCATTAGGCATTTGGTAAGAAACATTGAGAAACTTTTACAAAGAACTTGACGCAACTCACACTTTGTCAAAAACACATGAGATTCTGCTCAGAGAAGTTATCGCCTTTAATTGGAAACTGTAGTCAATTAATTGAGCCAAAGAATCACAGAAGTAATAAGGCACAAAGAAAGGGGTCATTAAGCCCATTGTGTTTTCATTGGCTTGTCTAATGAGTAGTTTGTGACATCTCTCTTCATTTTCTCTGTACAGTTCACATTGTTCCTAATTTAAAAAACTATTTAATGTGCCCTTGAACACCTCAATTGATTCTGCCTCCACCATACTTCCAGGGAGAACACTCCTGACCTGAAAGGCTCGCAGGAGGAAGTTCTTATCTCGCATCATATTTGCTTCTTTTGCAAATCACTATGGATTTGTGACATCTTGATCTTGATCCTTTTACAAGTAAGAACAGCCTCTTCCCATCTGCACTCTCCAGACTCTCATGATTCTTCAGTCAAACCTCCTCTAGCCTTCTCCTCTCCTCTCTCAATGTCTCCAATCAAACTTTGTGGCTGAATCTCTCATCTCTGGAACTGTTCTTGTAGACATCTTCTGTACTCCCTCCAATACATTCATATCATAGAACATAGAACATAGAACAGTACAGCACAGAACAGGCCCTTCAGCCCACGATGTTGTGCCGACCACTGATTCTCATGTATGCACCCTCAAATTTCTGTGACCATATGCATGTCCAGGAGTCTCTTAAATGTCCCCAATGACCCTGCCTCCACAACTGCTGCTGGCAACGCATTCCATGCTCTCACAACTCTCTGTATAAAGGGAGTTTATCCTTCCTATAATGTGGTGCCAAGGACTGTAGACAGTACTCTAGTTGAGGTCTAGCAAGTGTTTTATTTAAGTTCAACATCACCCCTTGCTCTTGTATTCTCTGCCCCTATTATAAAGATCAGGACCTTGTATGCTTTATTAACTGCTCTCTCCAAGTGTATTACCACCTTCAGTGGATGCATACTCCCAAGTCCCTCTGCTCCCACACTTCCTTTAGACTTGTATGCCTTATTTTATCAAGTCAACCCAAGTTCTTCAGACTGAAATGCATCACCTGACACTTCTCTGCATTGAACTCTAGCTGCTTCCCATCCGCTGCTCTGCCAGTTTGTCCATGCTGGTTTGAATTCAAAAAAAATTCTACTCATTGTTTCACAGTGCTGACAAATTTTGTGTCATCTGCAAACTTTCAAATTATCACCAAGATCGAGTTAATTAGTAGAAATGCAGAGGTCCCAATACAACCCCTGGGGCCTTGATGTTTCATAACTGTTCTACATTGTGTTCAGCTCCACAATGCTGTTATGTTGAAAAACAAGTAATTTTAAAATCCACACATTTGAACGATGGGAGAATAGAGAAAACAATGAAATCCATCTTAAAATTGCAGTGTGGTATCAGACCTGTGTTTCCTTATCTCTGTGAAATGGAATAAATGCATTTTAGTACCACAATGTTATACACACATTGTGATATAATGTATCAACAAATCAAAGGGTTGAGATGATGTCACAAATCTTGAGAAATTGGCATCACCTTCACCCCAAGAGTTGTCTTTATTAAAGGTTGTAGGAGAAAGTGAGGACTACAGATGCTGGAGATCAGAGCTGAAAATGTGTTGCTGGAAAAGCGCAGCAGGTCAGGCAGCAGGAGAATCGGCGTTTCGGGCATGAGCCCTTCTTCAGGAAAGGTTGTTCTGTTCTAACACGGGTTTCATCAATGCGAATTCGCTGCACTGCGATTGACAAATGGGGACGCTGTTTATAAAGCACAAACTTTTAAAATGTGTGTTGCCTGTCCCGCAATAACATCACTAACACTTAAACTGCTGTTTCAGAAGGGCAGTTTCTCTATAATGCAGGGTTGTACAAGAACGCAATCGTCGCATTATAGAAGGACTGACTGTACACCTGAAAATGTGGCATTTTGTCCTCTACTTTTGTACTTGAGTACATGTGACAATAAAATCAAAATCAAAATCAAAATATTTTAATAGAGTAAAAACATCATATTCACTTCCAACTAAGTGGAAATGATAACCAGGTTTTTTCCCCCTCTTTCCAGATGCTGACAGACCGGCATTTCCAGAATTTTCCATTTTATTACGTTTTTGAATTTGTCTTTTGCTTGCATTTACACTTTGCTTTGAATCCCAGCTTCTGTCTCAATCAGTCTGCTGGCACCCAGCCATGGACTTGGATCAGACTCCCCTGCTTCCTGTCTGAGGCTCAGCAATGATTAATTCATAGTAATTCACCAACATTGAAATTGAAATTGTTTTTAATATTAATTCACTAAAACCACAGAATTTTTCAAAACATTTTTTTTCAAGTTAAGAAGTCCCAGCAGTTAGATATAGGTTTTTCAGAATTCTGGTTTTCACTTGTAAATTACAAAAGTAAGCCTGTTTATGATTTCTCTGAAAACAAGTGTTTAACCTTTTCACTAATGCAGACGAATGATTGCTGTACATAACTGATGCAAACTCAATGCGAACAATACTAAAATAAATTACGATCAAAAAATGATTACAATTGTTTCAAAGATTAACCTTTGAATGTTGACCATCATTTTAACCTTTCAAAATCCCATCAGAAACCATGTTTTAACGTTATTTTATGGATTAATTTTGAGAAATGAAGTTTAGGAATTAACAAGTCAAAGCATGTTGTTAATTATATCAAATGTAACCTGGTTGTCTCAGAAGATCTCACTTTAGAACTCAGAAGGAATAGTTGCTACCATGCAATAAACAATACCTTGTTTAATACAGCAGCTTCTAGTTAGACCAGGTAGTGGTTTTCCACTAACCCTGACCCTAGCCCTATTCAAAGGAATGATACCAGGAGTGAGGGATTCTAGATACAAGGAAAGATTAGAGAAATTGGACTTATTCTCCTTGGAGCAGAGAAGATTAAGAGGTGACCTTACTGTAGTGTTCAAAATTATTCACAATTTTGTCATTTATATAAATAATTCAGATGTGGACATAGAAGGTATAGTTAGTAAGTTTGCAGATGACACCAAAATTGGAGGTGTAGTGGACAGCGAAGAAGGTTACCTCAGAGTGCAACAGACCTTGATCAGATTGGCCAATGGGATGAGGAATGGCAGATGGAGTTAAATTTATATAAACATGAGGTGCTGCATTTTGGAAAGGTAAATTAGACCAGGACATATACACTTAATGGTAAGGTCCTGGGCAGTGTTGATGAACAAAGAGACTTTGGAGTGCAGGTTCATAGTTCCTTGAAAGTGGAGTCGTAGGTAGATAGGATAGTGAAGAAGGTGTTTGGTATGCTTTCCTTTATTGGTCAGAGTATTGAGTACAGGAGTTGGGAGGTTATCAAAATTTGTGAGAAGATTTGTAGCTCAGGTGCTCGTTGCTGTGGTTCTGTTCGCCGAGCTGGAAGTTTTTGTTGCAAACGTTTCGTCCCCTGTCTAGGTGACATCCTCAGTGCTTGGGAGCCTCCTGTGAAGCGCTTCTGTGGTGTCCGGTATATTGGCTGTAGTGGCCGGTATATTGGGTCCAGGTCGATGTGTTTGTTAATGGAGTTTGTGGATGA